>NC_080105.1:51243985-51513985 GCF_950005125.1 Chionomys nivalis | reverse complement strand
TATGTCAAAATGTAGTAAATAAAACAGTCATTTAACTGTATGGAGGTTCAGCTTTTAGCAATACACAGACAAGTACATAGGAACACATACATATGCACTCCTACACACATGCACACATACACAAATACAGGTCAATTAAGAATGTCATTTATAGGCTATATCTCAGATTCTGCTATGTGTTAATTATTCTCTAAAAATAATGATAAGAAGGAAAATGATTGCAAATGTGCATCATTGAAGCTCTTTATATGCCTTTCTGTTTTTAGCTACTTATTTCATTGCTTGGTGCTCCCATACTCCTGATGTGCAAGAGAAATTCCCAAGCCAACAATCAGTCTCACTATCTCAGCACATTTGCAGGTTAGTGGCATGGTTTAGTAGAAAAAGGTGCTTGCTGCCTAGTCTGATGACCTGAGTTCAATCATTAGAGCACATGTAAACAGAAGGAGATAGCTGGCTCTTGCATATATTCTCAGACTTTCACAAGTGCTGTATGTCATTCTCTCTCTCTCTCTCTCTCTCTCTCTCTCTCTCTCTCTCTCAACACACACACACACACACACACACACACACGTTCCAAATCAAATCTAAAAATAGTATAAATTCCTGTGAATGGAGAGTGAATTTTAATTGTTTTTTCCAAAGGGTCTTGTACTTTCTCATCTCCCTTTCACTGAGACACAGTCATGGAAACTTTTAAAAAAAAAAAACAAAAAAAACCACAAAATCTTCAGAAAGACTGGAAGTGCTGAGTCTTGTGCATTGCTTTACATTCTGATTTACAGGAAATGAAACGAAATGGGAAAAATAAGACAACCTGATCTAGCCCTTTCAGTGCATGCAAAGGCAAAGAGGATTACCACCAGCTCATCATGAACTGCTCTGAGCCTTCCATAGCAGAGACTTGCCAGGCCTGAGTCACACTGTGAACAAATGCACTATCCTTATCTCTCTGCATGGGACTTTTCCTAGAAAAAAAAAAAGGTGAAGTCCTTTTTTCCCCCTTAAGATTCACTTTCTATGTGTTTTTATTCTCTTCTGTCATTTTTAGTCTCCTTCAGGAATAGCGATTATAGAGTCTTTCCCAAAAATGTAGTAAGATAGCACAGTTCTCCCGGGGCATGTGAGTCCTGCATGCCTAATCCCTTCTGCCTCTTTGAGCATTACTTTATAAATGTTGTCCTGAGGAAGATGAGCTTGGAATGATGTCAGCAACATGGAGGCTAAAACAGTTATAAGCCTAGGCTCCTTTAGAAATGGACAGAAAAATCAGTCAACTCTACTCTACAGACTGTCAAAGGTTTATAGCAACCAAGAACAAACAACAAAAAGAAAGCAAGCTTTAAAATGCTATAATTGTCTGTGAAGACATACGTCATCCCAAACCCTACCTTTCCTCATTCTCTTGATGAAGGAAAAAAGCACTCTTTTCTGTGTCCAGCCAGTAAGCTTGAGGGTGAAGGTCGGGATTTGGTTGTCCATTGGAGGGTTGCTGTGTTTGAGATGCTTTGAACTGAATCCTGATGTAAGGTTTTTCTCATGAAGGCCATAAAGGACAAGTAAGCTAGCCTTGACTGATAGAAAGACCTAACAGTACAGACTCATGTGGTATGAAGCAAGGATCAGCAGGATGGAAGAAGGAGGAGAAGGAAGAGAGAAGGGGAAAAGAGAGGAGAGGAGAAGAGAAGAAAAGAGAAGAAAGGAGAGGAGAGGAGAGGAGAAAAAAGAAGAAGAGAGGAGAGAGCTGCAATCATTGTTTAAAACATTAAACAGTTATTACACATGTAATTGTATACTACAATAGACAAGAGGTTAGTGAGGAACTCAAGAGTTTGACCCCCACACTCACACAGTAAGCTAAGCATCTGGACTCACACCCACAGAATGCTCACCCAGCAGAACCAAAACACACCTTCTTCTCAAATATGTGTGAGGCGGTCTCCAGAGCAGACCTTTTATTAATTTGACTGTGAAATAATTGTTTTATATTGAACACATAATCTGAAAGAAATTAAAACAATAATTGATCAACAAAGAAAAATTTGTGAAACAGGACCTCAAATTGGTTCTCAAAAAAGCTTGAATTGAGATTATTTCATATTTTGGATTTAGGGCTATATGATTTCATACATATAATTTTCAAGGTGATGTGGGATCAGTCCTTGTTACCAGTGAGGGTTTACCAAGGCAACACTAATAAATGTGTCATCAGGCATTCTGGGTTGGCACATCTGAAATTCCAGCACTTAGGAGATTAATCAAGACCATTATTACAACTTCTACATCAGCATGGATAATAGTGTAGCTTTCTGTTGAAGATGAAAAAGAAAAAGAAGAATAGGAGGAAGAAGAATTAAAAATATTACCACCATCACAATAGAATATTCAAACAAGTGAAAAACAAAAAAACAAAAATAATAGTCTTGTTCTTCTTAAAATGCAGAGACTGGAAAATGTCTTCTGACTTCCAGGCTGATCATCTCAGATCCAGAGTGTTCATACATACAGGGTAGAAGCCAAACCTCAGACCAACTTATTTCTGCACCTGGAGTCCATGTTCTTGCACCCCTTGGCATATTAAGTAGGCTAATCTGGGGGGCTGGAGAGATGGCTCAATGCTTAAGAGCATTGCCTGCTCTTCCAAAGGTCCTGAGTTCAATTCCCGGCAACCACATGGTGGCTCACAACCATCTATCTGTAATGAGGTCTGGTGCCCTCTTCTGACCTGCAGACATACACACAGACAGAATATTGTATACATAACAAATAAATAAATAAAAGAATTTTTTAAAAAAGTAGGCTAATCTGACTACACTCTGAGTTTTTAAAAATGAATTTAGATCTTTCAGTGGGCTAAAAGAGGTTCCTAATGATTAGATTATATATCAGGATTCAACTCATTAAGATAAAATGTAGCTAATACAAACTATTTGTTTTTAAATTAATGTAAAAATATACTAGATAAAGGACAAATGATTCTCTATTTGTTTACAAAGTGGCAACGTGTGATGTGTGCATCCTTCAGAACTGTGTGACTGCTCCTCTAGGGGTCAAAGCTGCTGAGCTGAAAGCCCCTCACCCCAACACATCAGTCCTTGCCAGCTCTTGTGATTAGAGAGCAGTGTGTCTCCGTGCAGACTTTCATCTCGGCACTGATTTTCAAAGGTGGACAACAATGGAACAATGCATGTTTGTGATCTGAAGATGACCACGGAAGAGACTGAGGAAGAAAGTACAAAAGAGTCACGTGAATTTAAAACGCCAGCCAAGAGCAGAGGAGCATGTTGGCAGGACACCTGCGGTGAGATGTGAGATTCATCTGGCTAAGGAAAGTCAAGATCAGAATCTCATCAGGCCGGAAAATACTAACGAGAGATCCCCAATTACTGAAAAACCTTCTCAGATACAGCATCCTGCTTATTAATTCTGACTCACTTGCTATATGCTTGGAGTACACTTTAATCACAGGGAAACATGAAGCACAAAGACCCAAACAAGCAAAATGGCCAGAAATGGTCCATTGAACAACCCACCCAGGGCTTGACAGAAAATAGAGCAAATGTCAGGAATGCTACCCACTCCTGTTCATTTTACAGGTTTTTTTTATATCCAAATCTTTCATTATTATTTGCGTAGTTTTAAAAGTACCTTGGAACTTGGAGAAGAGAATGGTGTTCAGAGACCCTACAGAGGTGTTATTTGTAATGCGACATAACAGTGTTTGACTGCTTTTTCATTTCTGTGTGTTTTCAGCAGGTTTCTTCATATGTGCTTACTACATCCCATGAAAACTGGGGCAAGGGTTCATGGGTCCTGACTGCAGTGGAGCAGAGTGGTCCACGAACACAGACAGGGCAGATATGGCACCTGGACCCCTGCCCCCAGCCTTTTCTTGGGTGCACAGGGAAGAATGGCTCCTGCTGATGAGTCTTGCCAGCTCCTGATTTTACAATTGTGCATTATTTAGTAGGAGCTGGTGGAGTTCAAGCTCCTGTCTATTGATTTCTCAGCTCTATTGCTTCCTCCAACTCCAGTCTGCACCCCCCGATTGTGAAGACTTGCCAAAAGTCTTCATATTCCCTTCCAAGGACCAAGTGGGCTCCTCCCAAAAGCAGCAGATATCAATTTTATATTTATAATTTTGTCATAAAACTGAGCCTACACACAGTTTTTGGCCTCTGTGTTTTGTTTGGTGGCATTTGATAAAGGACTTGAGGCAGGTTGACTTTTCTTTTTCTTTTTTTTAAGGAGAAGGGAAACCATGATTTCAAAGTACCAGGGAATGTATTCAAGGCAGGTAGGGATATATTGATCTTTAATTTCTTCCATCTCTATTCAGTTGTCAATTATTTCACCTCTTTGTGTACTTTCCTTGAGAGATGATTGCTCATTTGTTTAAGAAAAAATTATTTGTGAAAGAAAAGTATTTGGAGAATGTGTCTGGAATTTGTTTCTTCTCTCCAAGATTGTCAATTCTGGTTAACACTCGTACCCCACCTGCTTTGCTGGGTGGAATAACAGTTTCATGAGTTTAGTGTCCCTGAACTGTGGGAATTACTTTTCTTGTATGTTTAGATATTTCGTATGAAGTTGGCTTTGGGAAAATCTAGAGCATCCAGAAATTTCAGAGTCTTTGTGGTTAGTGGCCCTGTGTGCCGTAAGGTGACTACGGTGTCTCACGTGGGGCAGTGAGGAGCATCTCTGGGCGCAGTGTGCAGCTTTTCTCCACGCTTACTAAAGACAACATCTTCTGAGAGCACAGCCGGGGAAGTGACTTAGGTACAGTCAGGAAAAGCAAGAGCCACAGCCGCACTGACTGTATTCTGCCGTAGCCCCGCCCCCTACAGTCACGCTTCTCTCAGGAGACTCACAGACTACCTCACAGATGAAGGCTTCCTCCCTGTCAGTCTCAGCCTCCCTCCCTATCAGCCACAGCCTCCCTCCCTGTCAATCACAGCCTCCCTCCCTATCAGCCACAGCCTCCCTCCCTGTCAATCACCGCCTCCCTCCCTATCAATCACCGCCTCTCTCCCTGTCAATCACAGCCTCCCTTAACTGTCAACCACAGCTCCCCTCTCTTTTAACTTGTTCCCTCATAGCCCTTGGAGACCAATGCTGCTTTCTACATATCTACAACCTTAGGAGCTCTCACGTACTCTGAATAGAATGTAAACAAAAGTTAACAGTATGTTATCTTTGAGGCTTGGGGTTCTATTTCCTGAAGATAATTCTTTGGTGATCGGCTGTTACCAACATTCCTTGTGTGGTATTCCACAGCCTCAGCATGCCATAGTGAACATAAATTACACTAGATCTAATTTTAACCTTGTTATCCTCGGTCAAGTTGCTATAAATGTTTGTTTACAAAGCTTATGTAAACACATCTTCATTTCTTTATGATGATGAATGCCCAGGAGTTTAACTGTGATGTCTGATGGCTGTGCTGATTTTAACAATCCACCAGATCGAGCTGGACATAGCGGTACATACATGTGACCCTAGCATTCAAAGACATAGGTGAGAGGTTCAGGAGTTCAAAGTCAGCTTCTGCCACTTAGTCAGCTGACCTTGTCTGGGCTACATGAGGCCTATTTCAAGAAAATCAAGACAGAAACTCTAAAATGATATTTTAAATTTCTTTCAATATTTAAGTGGCGACTCGGATCATCTATTTCTTCTCCATCAATTTCACAGCTTTGTAGATTTTGGAGAGCTGATGTAATTCCTCTTAGTCTCACAAGCACCAGGCTGTGGTCTCTCTTATCAGTTAATAGCTACTGGCTGCCCTCAGCTTTAATTTTGCCATTCTCATCATTGTTACTGACCTCATTGGTGACTTCAGAATAATCAGGGGTTTCGTTTCGTTTGTTTTATTCCTTGCTACCATGGGGCCCAATGACTTCTGCCTCTATCTTCATTATTCATTCTTCTGCTGGCTTTGAGATCATTTCCGTCTCTTGTGTTCTAGCTTTTAGGTACAGTGAGCCTGTGTGTGCACATGCACTGTGTCTGTTGTTCTGTGCACTGCAGTCACTTCATCTCCCATGGGAAGGGTGAAAGTGGCACACCAGTTTGGATTTCCATGTCTTGTCCAGGTTCTGCGGCCACACCTATGGTATAAGCTGCAGTGTCCCTTAAAGCTCAGTGACTGTCCCTCCATCCCTGAAGATGACAGGTGTTAAAGGCAGGACTAGAAAGTAGTCGTGGAGTCCTGAGCTAAGAGCCCTCATGGATGTGAGAAGATACAGGAGATAGCCTCCCTGTCACTGTGTCAGGATGCATGAAAATGGCCCTGTGTAGATCAGAGCAAGGGTCCTCACTAGGCATCTGGCTGTGCTGTCACCCCGAGCTTACACTTTCGACTCCCAGATTGGGGGGCAGTTCTATCACTCTACAGTGTTTTATTATAGCACCCCAAGTGAGCTCTGCACTTCCTACTGGGCCAGCGGGTTTTGAGGTGAGCGACACTTCAGGAGATGAAACTTCTCAGTGTGGATTGGTGGAAACAGGAGGTTTGCCAGAAAGATTTCTCTCAACTAAGAGGGACCTGATGGTGGTCAGATACAACCACAGGCTTCTGCTATGCCTTACTGAGTCGTCTGGGACATGAAAATCCCATAGTTCTTTGGTTTCCAGGGTCCCTTGCTCTCTCCCACTTTCTAGAGACTTCTACCTCCTGTTCCTACAGGTCAGGGCAGTTGGTGGTAGAGAAGGAGCCAGTATGGCTGGCTACTTCTATATCCTTTCTTGAGAACTTTGAATTCTGAGCTCCTTTCAGGTCTGGACTCCAAGAGATTGAAATGAAAATCTAAGAATGGATTCTGCCCAAGTTCAGCTTGCTTAAGCAATGCATTTAGCAGGGTCCAGCAAGTTTACTACCAGACTTACAGGATCCGGAGTAAATCAAGTTATTTAAACTCTACAAATCCCACCCCAGAAGTAGAGGTGACTGGGAAAAGTCTGGTGCACGCCCACCTGTCAGACAGCTCTACTGAAATCTCTCTGCCTCTCCTCGCATTCCATGGCTTTTGTAACCTTGAGGAGGACCCTTATCAAGCTTTGTGAGTTTCCTGAGTCTCTTGATTCATTCCCTCCATTCACAAATAACTTTTCCAGTCTCAAGCAAACAGCTCATGGTTTAATTCCCCTGTGATGTTTCCTTAAGTTTCATTAATATAAGATTTTTATATTTAACGATGTAGTTTAGGATCCTCTATCATATTATAATATTCCCTGTACTAACATAGACATTGAAAAACTATGATTTTCATTTGAACACATACTTTCGCCATGACTTATCAGTTACACTTTTCTGCTTTTTCCTACCAGTTTCACTTTTAAATTCTTAGAGACATTTATCTGGAAGTATTTCCCTATTCCAAAGCAGTTTAGATTGACTTTTGGATGCATGAGAATTAAGGGGAGCTTGTAAATTACACGTACCCTTTTGGGTGTGTCCTAAGTATTACACAATGAATTAAAGGAGGTTTTCCCTTTAAGAGGGTGGTACTCTCTGCTGGTGGAGTTAATTGACACTTTGCATATTTAAATCTATTCTCTAGTTTCCTTCTGTTTGTCTGTTGCAGACTTTATATGCTAAGCCTGATGCACGATGGGTGTTGGTCTGTGATGGGGTCTAGTTCATGATGGGGCTTGACTATGACTGAAAATGGTCTCTGATGAGGGCTGTTCGATGGTAGTGGCTGATCAGTGATCGGTGGCTGGTCTATGATGGGGCTGGTCTGTGATGGGGGCTGTGATGGGGGGGATGGGCTATGATGGGGGCTGTGATGGGGGACTGGTCTGTGACGGGGGCTGGTCTGTGATGGGGGGCTAGTCTGTGATGGGGAGAGATGGGGGGCTGGTCTGTGATGGAGGCTGTGATGGGGGGGCTGGTCTGTGATTGGAGATGATCTGTGCTGAGGTCTATGATGGGGGCTCATCCATGACTGAGGCTTGTCTGTGATGTTGACAGAACTATTTACTGGTAATACTCTAGTAACCTAGAGTTAGACACGTCCCCTCTCCACTTTAGAAGACTGGGAACTGTTGCAGTTCCTAGCTGTTCTGTCTGGTGTCCCTTTTTTTCTGCGATGTTTGCCTTTTTTTACTTTAACCTTAATTTTCATGTCTGAGAACTGCGTGGGTGTGCCTGCTTTCTCTGCTCTGGTATTGATTTCTCCATCCTTTTATTTCTAACATTAAAACAAATTGTACTTTTAGAAGTACACTTACTCTCCATTAATTGAATTTCTAAGAATCAGAGGAGAAACCACTTCTGTCACCATGACTTTCCCTTTAAAAGGAGGTCAACACAATTATCGCATGTTCACTGCCACAATGGCTTTAATGTTTGTGTTTTAACTTGTTTTATTTTCTCATGCAACCTCATTTTTCTTCTAAGTTTACTATTTTTATCATATCACAATCTGCTATTTTTCTTTTCTTTATTTGTTAGAAAATTTTGTTGCATTCATTCAATTTGTTAATGTCTGTTTTTCTATCTTTCTGGTTCCCTCGCCATGTCAGCACTCTGGAGGCCCAAGGCAAGAGACTGCGATAAGTTCAGACCCAGCCTGAGATATATAATAAATTACAGGTCATCTTGGTCTTCATGCAAGGAAGAAAGAAAGGGGTGGGGAGCTAAACAAGAAACCTCACTAGCAACTACTATCTTTCTAAAATTCTACATTTTATTTCACAGCTCCTCATCCAACTCCAGCAACCTACTCTCTTAAAGAAATAGATGTCCTAGTTTTTCCATCTTAGATATGAAACATACCTTGACATTTATTTGTCCAGGCTTCACTGCCATGAAACAGTTTAAATTTGATTGTGATGTTGAGCCCTCATCCCCATTCACAACTCTCTGTCATCATGTTAAATCTCAGTTCAAGTCCACCTGTGGTTCGTTTATTCTCATTTCCTTTCCAATTAACATGGAAGAACTGGAATCAATGGCTTAAGACTTTAGAGATATTACTTAATACCATATGGAGGTTCAATGTCTCTTGACTATAGATGCAGAAAGTATGGGCGGTCTCTTTAGCTCCCGATCACCCTGGCTGATGAGTTCAGGCTCAGGAAATCTAGCTTCAGGGTCCACTTCTTAATCACTAAATGTCGCTGCCTCTAATTCATATTGAAATATGTTTTGGTGTGCTGTGCATGCATTGTGATTGGTCTGTGTGTGAGTGTGTGTGTGTGTGTGCACGTGTCTAGTGTATGTGTCTGTATATGTGTGCATGCACTTGAGTGTCTGCCTCTTGCTAGAATGATCCCTACAGTCTAATAATGTCTTCTAATGGTATTTTCCTTTGACACTCTCTGTGCTGCGTTTGCTGCCTTTGAGAGGTGTTGCGTGCACCACGGAGAATCCTGGTAGACTCAAGCTGAGCTTCCATCCTTACTGAGGGGCTTTTGGCAGAGGACAGAATTCACAAATGGCAGCCTTCTTAATTTACTACTCTCTGATTCCACTTTATGGTCTCCTGCTTTTAAAAAAAGATAAATGCTCCCCAGAAAGTCTCACCATTATTAGCGCTAGGATCCCTTGAAGTACCTCTGCTCTGCGCAATCTTTTCTATGCTTTAACACTATCAAAATAATCCTTGTTAATTCCTTCTTCCTCTCGTGTGTCAGGTGTGCTCTTTTATTAAAACACTTTCTAAATATTGATTAACTGGCTAACATGTTTTATATCTAATTATTTGATGACTCTTCACTGATTCCATCCCATTGTGGTTCAAAGTTATCCTTCTGTGGCAGGTGCTATGGACCACCACCTTCTCTGCACCTAGTGGCTTTGTCAGTCCAGGGAATATCTCTTTGTGGTCCTTGAGCATCCTTCAGCATCTCTGTATGAGTTTCATGCAGTTCCATTGTTCCATCTCTCTCCTAAGAAGAGGCTTTCATTTGGGGAAGGGCATGCTCTTGTCATTATTTATTATTTGATAGATGGCAAGCTTCTCTGGGTATTTTTTATTGTAGATATCTTCTTAGAGAGAACTTTGGACCTACTGTACAATAAACAAGTACCTGACATAAGAAGGGTTTCTAGCCACATTGAGAATACAACATTGTGAAGAATGCATTGACCCACCCAAGGCAAAACTCAAGACTCTTGGGCTCAGGAGATGCAGATTGCTGCATTTGGGTTGAAAATAGAAGTTTCTCAGGCATTTCCCCAGCCTTTACAGTCTCCCTTCTAAATCTTTGTATACCTGTTTAAATGTATATTTAAAATGAGAATTTTCTCTTAAAATCAGTATACATATTTAGCCAGATACTAAAAAATGATGGTGTGTCTAAAATAAACACACAAATTCCTCTCAACTTATGACAGCTTTCATCATAGGAAACCCTGTGTAAGTTGAAAATAATCTTCAGCCAAACATGTGCTAGCTTGCCTGCCCTGCCTAGCATCATGTAACTCAGCCTGACTTTGTCAAACATTCTCAGGACACAGCCATAAGCCTGCAGCTGTGTATCACAAGACCGTGAAACACCTTGTATTACTGGCCCAGAAAAAAAAAATCAACATTTAAAATCTAGAACTTAGTATCAAAGGTTTGGTTTCTGCTGGTCACGGTCGCCTTTGGACCATCACAAAGGTGTGAGGCCATCTGTTGAACCCTGTGAGTTGGGGCATCTGTACTCTGAGCAAAGAGCAGCAAACACACACCTTTGTTCTCATGGAACTTCAGGTTCGTGTTGCTAGAGGCTAGAAAGCAGCTGAAAGAATAAAATTCGCCCACCCTGTGACCATGGCATGGATGCTGCTTTAGCAGAACACGGGAATTAAACCAGTCCTGGCACAGAAGGAAGGGTAGAAATTTGAAGGTTAAATAATAGCTGAATCTATCTGCAGAATAGGGGCAATATATTCAAAGTTCTCGGCCATAGAGCCTGCCCCATCCACAGGAGGCTACAAAGAGATCTCCATGACCTGAAGAAGAGGAGACATAAATAAAAGATATGAATAAAAGAGTTCAAATCTACCAAGGCAAAAATGGGCAAATACACAAAGGCCAAGGACTCTGAAGCTAAAAAGATCGTTGTGCCCTGAACTGTGGCCTCTCTAGGTTTATTTATTAATGATAAGGTCTCAACGCCACACTATCTGGAGCTAGAGCTTTTAAAGAGATATGCCAAAAGTGGATCCGTGAACACCCTAGTCTTATATTCTGTAAGCTTTTCCTAGTGAGATGTGAACAGACTTCTGCAGAAAGTGTCATTATCAGACCAAAGAAAAATCTCTATTCAAGTCTAGCTTGGAGGAGTCGGCATGGGCAACTTACAGATCACTAAATCAAAGTTTCTCTCGCTCAGCACCTGTTAACCCTCTATACACCCTGGAAGAGGTGTGGCCTCATTAGCATCAAATATTAACAAGCCTTCTCCACTTTTGTGGGCTCTCTAGCTGACAATCACAACTTCTGAGAGTTCAAGTGTGGCAATGACCAAGCCAAACCTGGAGGACGATGTTCTATAACATCTGGTCTGATAGAAGTCATTATGAAAACGGAAAATAAGATCCCACAGGGAGGCATGAGGAAGGCCCATGCTCAGCACGGACTCATGGAGGCAACAGTCTTCCAGCTACCAAGTAAAGCCTAAGGAGAAAGAACTGTGGAAACACCTTGACTTTTCATTCGTCAGAACTCTGAGCAACACACCTCTGCCCTGTAAGTTACCCAGTTTGCCACCTGCTGTTCAGTGGCCTGAAAACCAACTAATACATCCCCTTTCTAATCTATTGTTACATACACAAAAACCTGGTAGATTGAAGAAAAAATGTAAACAAAGACTGCTCTTTCATTCCCCCCAGCCCAGACCCAAATAATCACACAGATACTATATTAACTATAACATTGCTTGGCAATAGCTAGGCATATTCCTGGCTAACTCTTATATCTTAAATAAACCTATTTTTATTAATCCATGTACCACCGTGGGCTGTGGCTTACTGGTAAGGTTTTTCGGTACCTTTCTCCTTTGGCAGCTACATGGCATCTCTCTGACCCTGCCTACTCTCTCTGTATCTCTGTTTAGATTTCCTGCCTGGCTTTACTCTGCTAAGCCATTGACCGAAACAGCTTCTTGATTAACCAATGTTAATAAAGCATAGTCCCAGCATACAGAGGGGAATCCCATATCGAAGCAGTTGCAGTGCACGTCAGAAGAGTAGAAAGCTAGAGGTGGTGAGATAAATGTCCTCCTGCAATGGGGAGAAAACTTGTGGTGAAAGAAGGAGGAAGGGTGCACCCCTCGCAGTCCTGAGTTCCTTGCTCGTGCTCACTCTCCTTCTGCTCCTCCTTTGGATCGTGAGACTTCAGTCCAGTGCTCCAATGTTGGTCTCTGTCTCTGTCTTCTTTCATCGCCTGATGAAGGTTAATATTCAGGGGGATGCTTATATGTTTTTCTTTGCGTTCACCTTCTTATTTAGCTTCTCTGAGGCAATGGGGATGTTCTATCGGGAACTCACCAAGGCCAGCTGGCCGGGGACTGAAAAAGCATGGGACAAAACCGGTCTCGCTGAACATAATGGACAATGAGGACTACTGAGAACTGAAGAACAATGGCAATGGGTTCTTGATCCTATTGCACGTAATGGCTTTGTGGGAGCCCAGGTAGTTTGGATGCTCACCTTAATAGACTTGGATGGAGGTGGGTGGTCCTTGGACCTCCCACAGGGCAGAGAAACCTGCTTGCTCTTTGGGCTGAGGAGGAAGGAAGACTTGATTGGGGGAGGGGGGGAATGGGAGATGGTGGCGGGGAAGAGGCAGAAATCTTTAATAATTAAATAAATTAATTAATAAAAAAAAAAAAGAAGGAGGAAGGGGCCGACGGGCGGCATCCCAGAGGGCATTTCATGTTGCATACATTCAGAGCAGTCACTGGCTCAAAGGCGCCCACTGTGGAGACTCGTGTCTGGGATGATGAGGCTAGAGGTATAAATGGGACCTGGCCAAGTGAAGGCGTGAAGCTGCTGCAGGTGGATAGGCTTGTGGGGAGAAGCCTGTGAAGATGCTGAAGCTGCAAGCCAGATTCTGCAGAGTGAGGCTGGAAAAAACTGGCCGTGGTGACAGACGGAGTATGTGATGGGCACTGGCCTCAGGAAAGACGAACGAGAGTGTGCACTATGAAGTCTTTTTATTTTTATTTTATTTTTTGACAGGTTCTATCGTCTTTTCGGTTGACTTTTGTTTCTGTGAGGAAACTAGCAGATTTTGTGAATCTTCACAATGGGTTCTCACTACATACACAAATACTAAAGGCTTCTGTTTCTACTACTGCTGAGTAAACAGCAAGAAAAACATGAAAAAATGTGTTATTTCCTCCATGGGTACTAAATAAATAAAATTGATTGAGAATACAGAATCTTTAACTGAGAATGTTTCTCAATGATATAGTACCAGCAGCCATGAGCCCCTGGGGTTGGCCGAAAATTATAATTATGTGTAAGTGTGTATGTAGCGGTGGAAGTGTGTGTGTGTGTGCTTGTGTATGTGTGTGTATGTGTGTACAGTCTACTGAGGATTTACATTCCAAGCACGCTAAGTTTTACCAAATTATATTTTATTTAATAGGAAGCAATTATTTTACCAGGACATATTTTGTTTTATAGACATAACCTTTGAATATTTCCACAATCAATGTAGAGCAAGATTCTCGCCTTTATAAAATCAAGCTTCACATAAATCTGAAATAAAATGAATCTACAGAGGAGCCTATGCTACACTGTTGGTGTAACTCAGGGGAAGCTCGCTGACCCGTGATTCCTTCTCCAGTTCCTTAAAACCAGAAAAACAAAAAACAAACAAACAAACAAAAAAAAAAAACCACAGCCACCCCCACAAATGACAGGAAGACTGTGACTTAAGATGACTTTGTTTCTCCAACACCTCTTAGTGTGCACAAACATCGACAGAACTCAAGGGATTAATTTCTTTTTTCTTTTTTTTTTTTTTTTTTTTTTTTTGGTTTTTTGAGACAGGGTTTCTCTGTGGTTTTTTTGCAGTCTGTCCTGAAACTAGCTCTTGTAGACCAGGCTGGTCTCAAACTCACAGAGATCCGCCTGCCTCTGCCTCCCAAGTGCTGGGATTAAAAGTGTGTGCCACCACCGCCCGGCTAAGGGATTAATTTCATAGCTTGTAGAGTAGTGGAAAACAGATGCTGTGTTCTTGGTAGTTTTTTTTTTTTATCATAAATGTACTGAGATGTATTTTTACAATAATGTAACTTTCTCTTGTGTTACTGTAGGCTAATGCCATGGGCAAGCACAGGCGCTGTCTTTGCCCTGAGGAGGCTCCTCATTCCCACAAATTGAACCCACACAAATGATTGGCCTTGTCAGTTTATGTCTTGCTTTCCAAACTGTTTGTTTTAAGGCAAAAATAAATAAATAAAACCTTATTTGTCAGAGTTGTAGAACCTCTTGGTATGTAAATGCTGAGGAAGCGGCAAAGGTATACAACAGCTTTTGTGGCTGGTTTTTAAATAAAGGAACAAAAACTGGGTTCTGCTTATATAACTTGCAGTCTTTTAAAAATCGGAATATCTTGATTAGAAAAGTCACATAATTTAAAGATGTTTGCCATTTTATGTATGAAACTTTTCCACATATTCCTAAGAGCCCAAAGTTCCTCTATTTGATTTTATAAGATTCAGGCAGATTTAATATTTTAAAATGCTGTGAACTTTCTGAATTCATACACACCCGTGAGACTGTTTTGTAACATGAATTGAAAGTGAAAGAACACTCAGCAAATCCAGCCCAGCATCTACATCTCTAAAGCTTACCCTCCCTTTTAGTTTGTCCTGCTTCAGCTACTGAAGCCAGTGTTGTACATTGCATGCATAGCTGAATGAACGAACTGGGGTTGGAATGAGGGAGGAGTTGGAAGATGGTGGTAGGGATCGAACATCATCAAAGTTCATTGCATACGAACTTCTTAAATAAGTAAATAAAATACATTTGACACATCTAGATTCATTTCTATGTTGAGGGCTGACTTCACCATCAGCTTGGGAAATAGCAGAGGAGGCAGATGAGTGGAATAATCTGACCACAGAGTCATATCCAAAGAGAATGGAGATTCCTCCCCTAATGACTTTAAAAGCTCATAGAGAACACACTGAGTTTGGTTCAAGTCTTTCCTCATTTCCTGAGCGAGTAAGGAGACCCTACTGCATTAGAACAGGGCTCAGTGTGGCTGTGAACTGTATTTGAAAATCAAAACCACACTGTTTTTTCAGAGGTCTGGATTTCCTAAAATTCACTCTCATTCAGGGCAGCAACGCCACCTGAGTCTCCTGAGATGCAAACGTGCTACCCTGTGAGTCCTCCCAACCCAGGAGTTTGGAGTTCAAGGAAGCACGTTTAGTTCGGCAATATCGTGCCTGTCACCTGTCCCTTGCTGTGTACATATTATACACAACACACAACGAGTTTGCTCTAAGATAGCCACTAATCACAATGACGTGGTGAAAACATTTTAGTGCCTCCCCAACAAATATTCAACTGTTTTAGAAGAATAAGAATAAACACATCACAACAAACGGCTAGGCAGGTTGACACCTGGCTTGCACAGTAAGTATAAATTTGAAACACAGAGATCTTAGGATCCAGCTTGACAGGCAGAACAAATGTGGCTTGATGTTTATTTTCTAGTTAGAAGATATGTTAAACTTGCCATGTATAAAACTCCCAAGATCAGTGACTCCTTTGTTCCCAGATTCCTTGCTGTGGAACCCACATTTTCAGCCTATTTCTGCAAACAACGCTATGGGTCCTTAGGTTATGGTCCAAAGGGTAATCTAAGCATCTTCGTATGACAAGATGAAAGATGAGAAAATTTTCTTTCTATTCTACGAAGATCTAACTACTATCACTGGAATTCTCCAGGTCTCAGAAACTTTGTATCAGCTTAAATAAAACTCTAAAGCTATTAACAGCTTGTGGGAGCCGGGCGGTGGTGGCACACGCCTTTAATCCCAGCACTTGGGAGGCAGAGGCAGGCGGATCTCTGTGAGTTCGAGACCAGCCTGGTCTACAAGAGCTAGTTTTAGGACAGGCTCCAAAACCACAGAGAAACCCTGTCTCGAAAAACCAAAAAAAAAAAAAAAAAAAAAAACAGCTTGTGGGATTTATTGTGGAGACATGTGATACTTTGTTGTCTATGAAGTGAAAAACAAGTGCAATGCCACAAGATGTACACAAAGAGAAAAACTGAAAATAACTCAAAAGAGTAAACCTGCTTTTGCCGTTTCCATGTTGGACAATTTATTGACCTCTTACAATGTATAGAGAACCCAGAACAGCCTTCCCATCACCACACGATGATATCCTTGGGTTTGCAATGTGTATATTTATGCATATTTCTGATTACCTGGATATACTTTTGAATAATTTGAAAGTCTCCACTAGCCTTCTAAAGCTGAGATCATTGCCTGATGTTAGAGGTACTTTAGATTCCACACATCATTAGCAACTCAGAAATCACAGTTTACTTGCATACGTTCCCATGAGAAAGGTCATACATGCTGATTCCTGGTGATCTAATTTCCACCCATGAGCAGAGGACTCTACTCTAGTTGTCTTGAACTCAAGTGCAATGCTCTGAGTCTTAAACACATTTCAGAGAGTGTAAGAAATGATCACTTTTTCTATGCTACATTTTCTTTAGCTCATGCTTATAATAGCGGATCAAACTTGACATGGTGTAGTGCCTCCTCCTACCACATCCCTTTGCACATTTGCTTTTGTGGCAGATTTGCTCCTTCCACCCATGGGTGATGTCTGAGTGTGGACACCCACACAGACAGCCTGTCTGTGCCCCTTGTCATCTCTCAGCTTCTAAGCGGTATAGCTTGTGACTGGAGGTGATCTATGTGATTCCAAGAACTGAAATTTATAGAAGCCAAGAGGAGGATGTGATCAGGAGCTAGGCTCGTGACTTTGGAAAATCGCTAATGGATCTTTTAAAATATGCAACCTGTCATGGTATTTATGGAACTCCAAGCTTCTCCAGCTAAATATATACATATCCCTCCACCACTCTGCGCAGCACTGAGCACTGAAGTGTGGAAGCACTTTATGCTGTTTAGCACTTTATACTTTCAAAATCCTTCCTAATCACTTTATTATTTATATCCAAGCAAGCCTGAGCATATTAAGAAATAACTCTCTTCTACCTTCCACTAATCCATTAAAGCCAGTGCCTATAAGACAGTATTTATTGGATCCAAACTAAATTCCTCTCCTAGCGCCTATTTCAATGGTAAAGCTCCACTTTGAAAATGAACCATACATCTATGCAGAGAGTAGTTGCCCTCTGACCTTAGGAGAAGGGTTTAGAAACGCGTATGAGGTTTATAAATGCCGAGGTATGTCAATGCAAGCTTGAAATGTGTCGTGCTACAGCGGCGCAAGGGCTTCATGGCTTGTCCACTCTTACTGGCAAGGAATGAGCAATATATCTGCCTTTCCCTTTAGAAAATGAATAATTAAGCTTGAAAATTCTAATTGTAGAATCAAGCCCATTAAGATAAGTACAACTTTATTGATGGACCCAAAGGAGGCTTACAGTGAAATTATTCTAACTGTGAAATGCTACTAGAACTTTCTAGAGCCTTTTGTTGTTTTAGTACTCATGATTTCTAAGACATTTCCTTGGGGTTAGAAGCTTATGGGTTGGTGGATAACACAGAATTTTCTAAATGTGCTGTAAAGTGATTGCTGTTTAAATGTGAAATGTCCTTCCCATGCTTATATGCTTGAACAATGAGTTAGAAAGGTTTGGGAAGGTTGTGGAACTGTTTGGAATTGGAACTTACTAGAAGGGAGTCAATGGGACAGGTCTTGAGGTGTCACATCCCAACCTGCTTCTTCTTCCCTCTTAGCTTCCTGCTCATTGATGATGCAATGTGACAAGTGATCACATACCCTCTGTCACATATCTCATGTCATGATGGACCCTATATTGGTTAGAACCATGTGCTGAAACAAAACTTCTCCGTTAAGTTGCCTCTTGACATTTTGCAGTGGTTATAAGAGTATTAGGTAATGCAAATGGTAAACCCTTAAGTTGAGTTTTTTTTTTTTTTTGCTAACTGCCAGTGGACTTGGGTGAAACAGGTGATCCTTGGTAAAGTCGTTGAGATGACCCAGAGGAGGAAAGATGCTAAGGGAAGAGAACACAGCAAGATGGATTCTAGTTGGTCTCCAGCTTAGGTTGCTTTAGAAGGTCTGATCCACTTGACATTCACAGTTTCTCCACTTTCCCTCTGAATTCACAGCCTAACTTCAAAATATCTTTCTGTCCTCTTTCCTTCTCCCCTGCTTTTTTCTCCCCATTGAATCTGTTGATATATTCAGCTGGAGACAATTTAATATAAGTAAGATATGAATCTAGACTATAAAAATAAATACACCAGAAATCTTGGCTATGTCTTCACTACCATCATTCAGGTCAATTAAATGTAAACATCTCAGTTCTATCGGAAAGATAGACTTGCAAAGTTCAGATACAAATCCAAACATAAATGGAAAAAGAACCTTACTGTCATCTAAGTTTCCAGACATGAATGTGTGAGTCTGGAATTTTGAGAAAATACTTCTAAATTCAGTCGAGGTTGATGAATCAGAAGGATGCACTAGTATATTGAAATGCAGCTAACAAGTGGGACAGGGACTGCCAGGCTCATTCTAACGTTCCATACTCAGAAGAAGAAGAATGAGCTATAGGCAAAGGGGACTGTTTAGTCTTGGAAGATGAATCTGTAGGGGAAAGGGGGCTTCATACTTCATTGGCACATACTGCTCAGATGAGGAGTTCACACATTCAAAAAACCACCTAAGCTCAGAAGCATCAGAATTTACCACATTAGCCGGGCGATGGTGGCGCACGCCTTTAATCCCAGCACTCGGGAGGCAGAGGCAGGCGGATCTCTGTGAGTTCGAGACCAGCCTGGTCTACAGAGCTAGTTCCAGGATAGGCTCCAAAGCCACAGAGAAACCCTGTCTCGAAAAACCAAAAAAAAAAAAAAAAAAAAAAAAAAAAAAAAAGAATTTACCACATAAAAGAGGCAGCAAAAGTGGGAAGACTCCAGAATCAGAACACTCCAGACTGTAGATGAGACCAGAGACAATACGAAATGAAAAATACAGAGAAGCAGACAAAAACCTCTGATCTGTCATTAAAGGAACAGTACACCCAGGCTTGGTGGTACACATTCATAATCCTAGCCCTGGAAAGGCCATGGTGAGGAGGTAGAGAGTTGGAGGGCAGCTACATAGAGAGACCATGTCTTAAAAACAAAGGAGCACAAAACAAAACAGAGGCGTTAGTGCCCAAACATCCACAGAATGAAACATGGAGCAAGTGAGACTCTAACAGCAGCCTTGATACATGACTTGTACAGCGGATAATGAAAACTGTTTAACAAATGTACTTGATTGTTTACTCTCAAAAGATTGAAAATATCGAACAGCTTATTCAATATTATAGGGAAAACTGAAATGAGAAGACGAGCTAAAAGCATGCATGGCTAAGGGAAATGTCAGAATCAAAGGGAGCCCGTGGATCAGAGCTGGGATTGGAGGGTGTGAGGGTAACACTGCTGGCAGTCAGCAGATCAGACTGAAGTTATGGGGAAAGCCAGCCAGGCGGCCTCTCAGTGTTTCCTTGCAGATGGAAGCAGCCTTGAATTCAGCCTGAAGACCAGAATACACACGGAATGCAGAGAGTGAGAGGTTCACTGTATAGGTGGGTAACCCACAGTTCTGAGTTTTCGGTTGGATTTGATGACATTGGCCATAACAAATACCACTGTTAATAAGGAGGAGAAAGGAATTAAGATGATCTACCCATAAAGCAACACAATAAAGCACAAAACAATCTGTGGGTTAGTTCTTTTTCCTTACATTTTTTTCAGAATCATTGTAGAAAGGAACATCTTTGCTCCAATAATGACCTAAGCAGACACATCTACACCCACAGCTATCGGGATTATGACAGGAACCCCACAGCTAAGCACAGAGGAGATTCAAGCTGGAGAGACTCACAGAAGGGCGTGGCACAGAGCTGTGTCTGCAAGGTGAGTAAGAAGCAACCTTCAGGTGCAGCTGTCAATCAGAAGTCAGTGCTGCCGCCAGTAGGGATGAAAGTCATTTTCCTGTACATACACAGGGCACAGCACTGTGGGTGGATACTGGCTACACTGAGCATTCTTCCCCTTTGTCTCCTCAGGGTGAAACAGGCATAAGCCCAGAGTGGAAAGGAAGGGATGAAGCTGTCTTCTCGTTGACGCCTTCAACAAGATGTCACACTCAGAGTAACGTCTGTGGTTATCTTGAGAGTTCTCTATTCTTCGATGCAATTAAAAAAATAATAGTCTCCAGCATGTAGGAAAAAAAATAGACCTAGACTCTAAAATACTCACAAATGGGATGTGTAAAAACAGAATAACTGTTGGCAATCAGAAAAAATATATAATAGATTTCTCAATGATAATTGAATAAACAGTGTATAAATAATAGCATAGTCCTACTGCTATAACACAGTGACATGCTTAAAATGAGATTTTTTTTTTTTTTTTTTGGTTTTTCGAGACAGGGTTTCTCTGTGGCTTTGGAGCCTGTCTTGGAACTAGCTAAGTAGAAAAATGTCATTTATAGGGTATGAATCCAATGAAAATTTTATTTTAATTTCAGCAGGTCCAGGGACTTAACTCTAAAAAATAGTGACTTATAAGTCAGTGTGGCATGTCTTTCTCTGTCCTGCCAGCCAGCTCCCTAATCTTGAAATGGAGACTTATCATTAATTATGAAAGATTGGCTAATAGCTTAGGCTTGTTTTTAACTAGCTCTTATAACTTACCCATTCCTATTAATCTATGTGCTGCCCTGAGACTTATTTACCTCACGTACTTACCATCCTTCCTGCTTTACTGCCTCTTCCATGTCTGGTTAGTGACTCTGCCTTCTTCCCAACGTCCTCTCTGCCCCCCAAATCCTATCTATTGACCATTTAGCTTCTTATTAAACCAATCATAGTGACATATTCACACACAGTGTAAAGGATTATCCCACAAGCAGTCAGGGGTAAGGAATGTGTTCTGAGGTTTGTGAGAAGATGACACAAATAGGGGTAGACTTGTGTGGGGAGAGAGAATAAAAGAGGGAGGGAAAGAGCAAGAGGGAGGAGGAAGAGGGGGGGAGCAGAAGAGGAGAGAGTCTGGATATTCACATATAATAAATCAAACGATAATTCAGAAGTAAGCAGGCATGGGAGTACAGTTAGCAAACACTTGTGGAAGTCTTTAGTTTTGTTTCCTTTCTGTCCTATCTTACTACCTCTTCCACTCCTTCCACACTCCCTCGTCTACTATTATTGCAAATAGATGCATATGTGTTACACACACACACACACACACACACCAATGTAGATTCTGTGTACGGCAAAAAATGTGTGTCTTCCTGAGTCTGGCTTACTTTGCTTAACATAAAGAAAGACCTAGGAGAATATTTTACATCATGCTGCCAGTGAATGCTACATTGTATCTCTGGGAAATTAGCCAGCTGCCTCTTATGAATATGTGGTGTAGAAACTCCAATGTTCTGGAGAAACATGGTGTAGAGTCACATAAACCACAAATGCTGAGGGGGGCAATTCAAGCTACGGTGAACCAAAAGTAGGGTTAAAAGTAAATGCTGTAATATGAAATTCGGGGACACAGAAGAACTTATAAGAATTTTAAATAACATTTTAATCTGAATTTATTTCAATTACAAGTTGCACCATGAATCAAGAATGAAAGATTCTCACACCTGCTTGATTTTATGATACTTTTCAATTATCTGGATGTCACAGACATTAATAATTAGAAGAGTTTCTCTTTGCACTGTAAGTCTACATATTATATCAGAAGCAATTGCTGCCCATGTATAGAATCTTTATTATCAGTTTCTCATGTTGAATGCAAGCATCCCACGATCCACGCCCTGTGTCTGAAAGTTCCCTAGTGTGCACATATCACAAGTATGAGCTCAAAACCCCAGTTTAATTAATGATTGCACATAGAACTGGGAGATTTTCATATGTTGCATCTTGCCATGTTAAATGTGCATGTTTTCAACACTTTCATTAAATATTCTATATTGCAGACACTTAGAAACCTCTCTAGAATTTAAATCACTGTAAACGGTATTGAGAGAGAACTGTGCCTCCACTATAATTTATTTGGGTATGATTGGATGAAACACGATGCCATTAGGATGAAAATGAGCACAAATAGCATGTTCAGAGGGGTTTTTAATAAAATCACAGGGACCATATTTGGTATTAACATGTAAATTATGTACTGCATGATGAGTCTCCTTAAACTCATAAAGAGAGGATGATTTAAGGAGATGAAGTATGAATCTTTACCCTTGGAGGGTCCATTAACCCGAAGTTCTCCAACACACATTTATCTGAGATCTCGTCCAATGAGAACTGTCACTTTCTACGTTTCTAGCTCCTGTTTTCTAGAGGTACAATGCTCATTAAGGACAGATGGAATTGCTTTGAATCAAGATGGCCTGTGGACCCATTGGTAGCAGTCTGGGCTATAAGGAAATTTCATTTGCTGTTTTTCAGTTAATAACAATTCTATGGCATGCTGTCCTCCAGTGCACCCATGGGGATGATTTGAAAGTTCAGCACATGCCTGTGAGCTGGGCTGAAGGTGACAATGGAGGAATTCACAGTCACAGATCACCTTAGTGGGACCAGTAGTGCACACCTGTGAGCCTAGCATGAGCCAGGCTGAGGCAGAGGATGGTGAGTTTCCCACCAGTTTGGGCTGTGTGGATCATGAGTTTACCACCAGTTTGGGCTGTATATTGAGACCTTGTTGCAAATGATGGGGAAAATGGAAACAAACACCAGACCAGAATAGACCAACCCCAGGACAGTATACAGCCTCTTGGTGAACATCAGTCCTCCAAAAGTAGCATCAACTGCACTCAGAACTGAAGCTAAGGCAGATTTAGTGGAGGGTGTGTGTAATAATTTATGGGTACAGACACACAAGCATGAATATACATACTAAGTCAAGGCAAACTTCTCAAATACAGGTGCCTCTCAGACCTGCTCTGGGTTGTAGAAAACTTCCCTAGATGGAAGACAGTTTAAAATTCTATTGAATTTTGAAGGGAGACACAATTATTTTGCCAAATCCTGGGCCTGGGTGTAATCTGAGATGAGAAAACTTTAGATATAAATTATTTTATAAATTTAATTTTTAGATTTTTGTATATGTGTATTTATATAACCCTTACCCTCTTTTCTTCTCTCTTCAACTCCTCCTATTTCTCCCTACTTTCTCTCAAATTTATGGTCTCTTTATCTTTAATTATTTTTCATCACACTCCAATAAATACAACCTGCTGAATCCATTCAGTGTTGTTGAGATGTATATGATTTTAGCACTGACCAATAAGTACTGAATAATGCATTAGAGGTCTCATCCCTGGAGCAGACTGATCTCTCTCTCTCTCTCTTTCTCTCTCTCTCTCTCTCTCTCTCTCTCTCTCTCTCTCTCTCTCTCCACTCTCTCGCCCTCTCTCTCTCCCATCACCAACTGTCTGTAGTTTTTCATCTAAAAGTGGGACCTTATGAAATGTCCCCCATCCACACTGGCAAGTCAACTGGTGGTCATTGTTCAGGTCTTATTAGGCAGCCATAATATTGAGATTTCATGAGTGAAGATATAGACAACACTGTCTGGTTCTTACCATCTAACATATGTTAACAACAAAGTTTGTGAAAGCATGGTGAGATGGGGTCAAATTAATATCAAACTGGGGTGTGATTATGTTGGAATGGCATTAAAGATGTTGGAAAGCTGTAGAAAGGTAATTTCTATTTAATTCACTTGAGCTCTCTTAGGAGCTAATGAGTAGCTTTGGAACCAGGATCTTCTGAATTGTAGTTTGTAAGGACTTTAGAACAGTGAGAACTTTTAAAGTATATTTTTCATAAATTTGTTTGGAAACATTTCTATTTTAGTGCGTGTTTAAGTAGTTTTAGGAAAGTTTCACTGTGACACAATACATTGCATTGATTTATTCTCACAAAAACTCCACTGTGGTTGTAAATTGCACCCATACCTATCCTTAATTCGTCCTCTTTCCCCATTAGCTTCCATTTTTCGATTTTGTTTTCAGTAGTACCCTTTAGAAGTGTATGTTAAAAGTATTTTATTTTTAATGTGTTTCTGGCACTGCAGAATTTTTAAATGGAAGTTTCTTACCTTTATTTGATGGGTTTATTCTAACTATGCTTGCTTAAAAGTAAGTTATCAGAAGTTCTATTTCTATGTAGCTATGGTAACTTGGTATATTTGTCTTATTTAAATTTAACTATCCGTGCCATTTAAACTTAAGACACAGAATATGTAAGACTTTTGCTCAGAGTTCCTCTAAAATTGAAAATGGATGAATGATAACTTCACTATAAAACACTATACTGTGTATTACAGATAGCTACGACCTTCATTTGCTCAAATCAGGGCATTCATTCCAATCGATCTTACAAACTTAAATATGTCTTTGCTGGCATCCTTATATTTGAAATAGAAATAAAAACCATGCATTTTTAAAACTAAATAAGGCATAGTGTTTGGACTACAGTTAGTGGGTTTTAGCTAATCACATTAGCATATCACATAAATAAAATGTGACCATCGTGAATAGTTGAAAATAATGGGAAACTTTTTTGAAAGTCTAACTTTCTTCCATTGGGATTCTGTGGAGATTTTAGCCTCAATTAGATAATGTTAATGGAAACTAAGCACAAATTTTAAAGCTTTATGAACACTTGTAGTGCGTAGATACCAGTGTAGGCAAGATACTCATATACATAAGGTAAATAAAGTTTAAAAATAAATGAGTTTATACAAATTTAGGGATTCAGCATTAAATATAATTGTGGATTTCAAGTGTTTCTGACTTTGGGCTTTATTTTCTGCAAACAGTGAGTTATTTGTGTAAACCAGTCTTTCTCTGTGCTGCTAGCCAGCTCACAAGACATGAAATGGAGATTATTATTAACTATGAAAACTTGACTGATAGCTTAGGTTTACTTTTAGCTAGCTCTTACATCTTATATTAACCCAATTCTATTCATCTATGTGCTTTCCTGAGGCTCATTTATCTCACCTATGTACTGTCCATCCCGCTTTCCTGCTTTCTCCATCTCTCTTCGCATCTCTTCCCTTCTTCCCAGCATCTCTGTACCTGGAAATCCTACATAGCTGTTGGTTGTTCAGCATTTTATTAAACCAATCAGAGTGACGCTTCTTCAAAGTGTCCCAAGAGACTATTCTACAACATATTTGATATTAGTTTTGTAAATGTTAAAGCATAACTATTGCAGTATTTAAAATAATTACTAGAGAAAACTACTCTTAAAATGTTTATATGTATAAATATGTCATATATTGCAAAGTAAGTTAGCACTCATATTAATTTTGAAGCATGAGCCACAGTCCACAGGATATTTATACATTTGTATAAACCTCATATAATGAAAACAACTAGGATGATTTGAGCGACATGGAAGTAGACAGAAGTCACATGGGAAAAAGGTGCCCAGCCATATAGATCATATCTACGTGAAATAAATAGGTAGACAGACAGTATTTTCAAACACTGTGCTTTTATAAGCAATGTCCAGTGTTAATAGAAATACATATATCAAATTATTTACAGCAATACAACTGGAACAGAAAAGAACGGACAACTGGGGAACTTTTATCTGCTAAGTCAGGAGTTGAGACACATCAAGCAAAACAACTAGGCTTGATTTTCCCAATCAAATGGTAGTGAAGCATTTTGCTATGGAATTTAATTTTTAAACTGAATACTAAGTGGTTAAGGTAGCCTACAAATGTTTATAAGACTGACACTTCAGAAAGTGTGTTTTCTGAACTCCCGAGTCTGTGGCGACTATCAGGGGACCTTCATTTTGAGAATAGGAGTGTTCACAGCTTCCTTCAGTCGCACTCTTCAAAAATGGAACGTCACAGAGAAATGGCACACAACGTGGGAGGCATTTTTTGTAGAATCTGTGTGTTGTGGCGTGATGGTCAGGGGTATTCACCAGTGTCAGGATGGTAGGTTCAGAAGGATTGGAATAGATAAAATGCTGCAAGGCAGGATTAGCTTTGGGGTTTGGGCATCGATGCCATTTTGCCCTTCCCTGTGTGCTCCACGCTTCTTCAGTGTGAATGCATGCATTTCACTCCATCTAACTGAACAGAGGGGGACTTTGGCCTCATTTACGGCCATATTAAAACTCGAATGCACACCTCAGATTTAATTCTGCTTGGAAAACAATCCTCATTACCTCAGAAGGCCAGAAAAGTTGGATTAAGACTCAACTGGAGTCCTTAAAACAGCTGATATGTTCATTGTATTTTAAGTTGTAAATCTTAAATTATAATGAAAATGATCACACTTACTCTCTATGAACTCAAATAACAATGTTAATACACAGGTCCTAACAATAATGGGAAAATGTAGGAGAAATTAAAAATATATGTGTCTATCCCCTCACGTTAATTATAGAAAACCAATACTAATCAGATTCTAATATATTATTAAGTTGCTAAATGTATGAACTTTAAAACTGAGAATATAAGCTGTTAGGCTAGCTGTACATAATTCACCTTGTCCTGTCCAGGGTTATTCAAAGTCTCCCTGGAGCCCCCACAGTCACCCATGGGTGTTGCTTTTACTACTACAATGGCTAAGAGCTAACACAATTTTTGTTTGCGTTTTTACTGTCTCCTAGTTTTTTTGTCTAAATCCTGTAAGACTCTAAAGCTACTCACTAAAGTCCTGAGGCAGGAGCCAACAGTGACGGCAAAAGACCTGTGTACAGACCACAACTTCCTTTCTCAGAAGAGCTGGCAGTATTTGCAGACCCTTTTAGCTCGAGAACCAGGGAGATGCTTTGAGCCATGCCAACATTTGCATTTGATGGATTAGCATTGCTTTAACAGAGTAGGACACGTTTAGTGAAAAGAAAAATCAAGGAGGATGACAAGAAGCAGAGAGACAAAGGACTGCCTCCAAGAGAAAATTTTTCCAAGTTGACTTCATGAGAGCCTGAGCCCTTGGAAGCATATTGTCACGCTGCTGACGGAAGAGGCCTTCATTATCCACCATTCCTACATGGAGCTCCCGGAAGCATAGTGACAGGAGAAAAATCTTTCTAGAAGCCAAACTTTCTCTCTCAAATATATGCATAACACAGTTGGGCTTTCACAGTCAAAATGTCAGGAAGATATGCAAAGATATGGGCTCCAATCCAACAGAACCGATAAGAAAATGGGCAAAATGTCAATGAGGTGGTGGGCACTCATTGATCTGAGTGAAATGGAAAATAAAATCCTGAGAAAATGCACTGTGGTGGAAATGATCTTAGCAAGAACCAGTTGGTTTTAAAATTATTTTTTTTGAGAAATAAATGTTTTTTTTTATTTTTTTTCAGATAGAAGGCTTACAGAAGATTTATTTTTTTTCTTTATTTTATAATTAAAATTTCCACCTCCTCCCTGTTTCCCATTTCCCTCCCCCGGTTTTAAAATTATTGAGGAACACTATAACTATCATACATTCATTTCAATATTAAAAATTTCTATAATGTAACCCAAAGAAAGGCGTTTCTCATGCAATTTTTGTTAACTGAATAATATAATAAACACGTTTTAGTGAATCATCCATGTGCATCATCTTCCTCATAGGCAGAACAATGTTGAATTCTAACCTTCAAAACTTCTTAGGTGAACACTCAAAGATGGCTGAGTTGCAGGAGAATTGGAATTAGAGTTCAATTACATGAGATTAATTATGAGACAGGAAACGGTTCTGTTATTTGAAAATGAATCTTCTATTAATATCTGTGGGACTGGATGTGCGTGATCAGAGCCCTTGAAAGCCGAAGAATTAGTATGCTGACCAGGTACAGAGAAAGAAAGCTGGGCTGCGCCACGAAGAATATTCCGCTACGTGTAGAGTATCCAACCACTTAAGCTCCCTGGAAACTGGGGCTTATTTAGGTTCTCTCAATCTAATTTTCCTAATTAGTGTCTAGGCATTCTTAAGGGATTTTTTTTTCATGTAATAAGATGTATCTACTTTAAAATGAATAAGTTGTTCCTGTCCCTAACTAATTCTTCATGGAACCCTTCAACATAATTTGTGAAATTAAAATACCATCCAAGTTATTAATTAGATTGAGTGCCGCATTTTTAATTTCAATTAATACCTCTACTAAATAAGAAAATTGCCTGTGTAAGTTATTTTAAACTTAAAGTAAATAGGAACGATATTTTTTATTGCCTGTATGTAGATGATCAAAGATTCAACTTGCCAAAAAATTTTTTAATAGGTTTTTTTATATTTCTTCTGAAGGGGTTAATAGTTGTTTATGTGCCTGAAATGTTTATCTGGAATGTAAAAGAAACTAAAACACTGAACTAATTCTTCCATATGAGTGGGGTTTCATATGATAGTCTCATCTGATGAAAAGAGTGAATTTTCTAAAGAAATTAGTTTAAAACTGTATTTTTAACATTAGGACTTACTGGCCTGGAGCAATGGATCAGTGATTAAAAGCACTGGTTGTTCTTCCAAAGGACCAGGCTTCAATTCCCCGCACCCATAGTTCATAGTCACCTGTTACTCCACTCCCAGGGCATCTAACACCCTCTTCTAAGCTCTGCATGCAAAGGCATGAATGTGGTACACAGACAGAGATTAAGATAAACACCAAAACACAGAGAATTAAAATAAATTAATCTTTAAGGTTTGTTTGAATTGGGACTTATCTATCAGCCAGATTATACTTGGTCACCTATGACAAGTGGAAGCTTTAATAGAAATACATAACATAAAGGAAGAAGGAGCCTCAGTTATGAGACAAAGGGATACATAAGTATGCTTGCTTTTTATTCCGAGAGAACAAAATCAATCACTTGGGCACTGAGCAGAATGATGCTCAGAGATCATACATAACTGGATGCCATACCTCCTGGGCACAAGGAGTGAGACCTGCTCTTGGTTGGCAGGAATGGGATTTGGGGAAATTCTGTCCATCATAAGAGACAACATTGGATTCCAACTGGTTAACCCTTAATAGATAGGCTTAAGTTCATTGTCCCTAGAGTGATCAGGTTACTTTTCTAAACCAATCAAGGTGAACACAGAAATGACAAGCTTGTGAGCCACCCAATCAAAGTCACTTGCACTGAAAGACATGGCTATATCCTGGTGAATTCTCGTTCTCTTTTTGTATAGAAATATAAACTCTTGAGTTTGAGCTAATGATACCTGGAATTTGCATGTGACCATATTTAACATGTCTAATGAAAACGTACCTAATATCTCTTATGTTTAATCTTTTAATTAAGTTGTGTTTATGGGCTTTATAAACAGAGACTCACAGAGAGTCTTAGTTAATTTTTTCTGAATGTTTCTAACAAATGAATTCTCTCATGAAGCACCTACATAGATTCTTAACTCAAGAAAGGTCACTGCTAGAAGATCTTGACCTAACATGCCACCAATATTGTTGTCTTAGCATTGGGTTTATATTTTTGTTGCATTCCACACTCTTATAAAATGCAAATATACTTGCCAGTATATTTTCCTGGATGCTGATTATCCATTCCTTGCCCATCTTAAGAAAAGTTGAATGTGTGGTGATGCTGATCTGCAGATGATATGGTGCAGGCGTGTACATCAGCATTCCTTGAAAGCTCTCGCACATTCTTGTCCTTCATCATTGATTAGACAAGTGTTCTGTACATGTATTTGAACCGTAGCTGCAATGAGTGTGAGCGATTTAGAAAACTAGTTACTAAATACATAGATTTCTATTATTAAGCTGCATAAATACCCCCACGCAATGGCATTTATTTCAGTTTAATATATATTAGGTCATTTAGCATAGCGTCAATTTTCAGTTGGTGTTAAGAGCAAAGCTATGGAGGTTGGTGGCGGGGGATGACTCAACCAGTAAGTTATCTGTTACGCAAACAGGAAGGCCTGATTTCAGATGCTCACCACCCACATAAAAGGCTAGGCGTGGTGGATTGTGCATAAAAATCTCAACATGGTAAGGCAGAGAAGCAAGAGGGTCCTTGGGGCTTCCTGACCAGCCAATCTAGTTAATCAGTTTACTAAGCATCTGTGTTAAATGCTAAAGTGGAGAGTGATTGAAGATAGTCGACATACACACACACACACACATGCATGTGCTTATGAGTATACATGTGTGTATGAGTGTGTGTGCTACATGCACATGAGCTGCGGATGTGCATAAACATGAGCAAGCACGGGGAAGCCGGAGGGGAAATTGGAGTCTTCCTTTACTACTCTCCACCTTATTGCGTTTCTCCCTGAACCGGAAGCTGTTCTTTGAGATGGGTCCTAGCCAATGAGCTGCTAGGATTCAGCTCTCCCTGCTCCTCAATGCTGGGATGAGAGGGTGTACAGCCAAGCCTAGTTTTTTTTGCATGCCGGTCCTCATGCTGTCACAGCAAGAATCCCTATCTCCGTAGCGCTCTCCCCAGTTCATGAGACCTTTCATTGAGTCTGCTCCAGGCCCACAGCATAAGCCTGCCCACATTCAGGGTTGTTTTTCTTTCTTTAGTTAGTTTCCTGGAAACAATCTTATAGGCACACACAGAGGTATGTTTCCATGGTGATTCTAAGTCAAGTCAAGTTGACAAGATGAACCATTGCAAACCTCATCTAAGGCATAATCATCAGTAAGATCATCATGAGCAGTGAATTCCAGAGAAATCACAGAAAAAAGCAACAACATTCCAACAGCAGCATGGGAGCCCTGAGCCAAAACGATGTAGAGAAATTCCCTGATGCTGTCCCTGGGTGCATACTCCTGAGAGTGGCCTCCCTCTTCAAATTCCTGGAGTGAGAAAGAGTAGAGAAAGAGTATTTTTGTCCAGGAAGGACGGCCACATGCTGACTTCTGCCTTCCGTGGGGTTGTCTGCTCTGATATCCACCAGAGTGAACATAGTCATTTAAAATCCCCTCACGTCACTCGACAGCTTCCACTATGACTGTCTACGGACAGCGCAGAAGGTTGCCTGGGGATACGCAGGCCGATAAAGGTAAGCAGGCATTTTTCAGTTAACACAGACCTAAGCCAAAGGAAGATCCAGAACGATAAATTGCCCTGAGTGTGTTTTAAATAAAAGTCTTACGAAATGGCTGGACACTGCTCCAACCATTGTCTGTATATGTCAGTACTTAGTCTGTGTGATAGGGAGGGGTGATGCGCTGCCATGTTGATGTTCTTATTTTTTCTATTTTATTTTGTTTGTGAGTTTGAGGCAAGGTTTCAAGCATGACAAGCTGAACTATAACACATTAAGTAGTTAAAACAACTTTGAACTTACCCTGCGTCTGCTTTCATCGCCTCAGTGGGTCCTGTCCTCAGCCCACAAGGTAGGCCCTGCTGTGCTCCAGGTGGGTCTTCCTCCTTTAGACAAACCTCCCTGGAAACAATACCACAAGCACACTCAGAGGTGGGATTACAGTGGGTGACGCCACACCTGATTTGTTGAACCAAGGACCTCGTGCATGTGAGACAGGCAACAGAACCACACCCCCATTCTCACAGCAACTTGTATAAACACCAAATCTCGCATGAGTGCCTTGCAATTGTGTTGCCTATGAATTTACTTACTTAAAATATCAAGAGGCCTAATCCTAAGGACATTACTATAATAGAGGTGGGTGCTCTATGAAGTGTTTTATATTCCCAGACTCGGGTTTTATTCCCCACAGAGTTGCTTTGGTGCTCTGCCTTTGATAATTTATTAAGTAATTTCATTCACTTCAATCTCAGAGAATGTTTTAAAGTTAATGAATTTATACAAAGACCCAAGGCAGACATCTGTGGGAAGTGCAAATAAAAATTGGGCAAAGTCTAAAAATAGGAAATATATTGTGGCTTATTTTTAAAATGTCAGTTTTTATCACAGGGAATTGTCCACAGTAACATTATATTTAAAAATGGACACTCACAACTGGAAAGATAATGGAAGGAACAAAAATGTACTAAGGCTAAAAATAGAAACAACCTTGCTTATTGGATAATGTCAGTTTTTATCTAGCTGAATTTCTCATGCACAGAAAATTACACTTTCCTGGGCAAATTGTAATTAAAAAAACATGCAAAAAAAAAAAACAAAAAACTTGGTGTCATGTGAATCCACATCACATAATATAAAGTCTGCTGAAGCATTTCCTCCTTGGGATAATTGTCCGTCATTAATTGTATTATTCAAATAGATCTGTTGATAAGTTAAAATTTGATACCACAACATCAGACTGTCCTACCATCCGAAATAAAGTTTTAAATAAAAACACCACCAAATCTTATGTTTTTTGGCTAGAAAACAGTAATGAAAAGACTTTGAAACAGATCTCCAACGAAGTAAATTAAACAAACAAATGCCATTTAAGGATCTGATGTCTCTATTTTTGTCCCACGGCAGGGCTAGATCTTCACTCTTGAAACTGATTCTGAAACCTAAATTTCATGAACAAGTCCTGTGTTCCTAAGAGTCATTGGCCACTCTGGAGACTTTTTTTTTATCTTTATTTTTGTGGGTATTTATTTATTAAAGATTTCTGCCTCCTCCCCGCCACCGCCTCCCATTTCCCTCCCACTCTGGAGACTTTTATCCTATTCAGTGTCAAGCGTGGGCTTCATCCTGTCAGGGGAGGCGCCTGCCTTGAAGAGGCTGCACATCTCAGCTACTTCTCCAGAACCACGTCGGCCTGAACGCCACCATGCTTCCTGTTATAATGATAATGGATTAAACCTCCAAACCGTAAGCCAGCCACAATAAAATATTTTCTTTGATAAGAATTGCTGTGGTCTTTGTGTCTCTTCACAGCTACAGAAACTTAACTAAGATAGGTAGTCTATTTTCCTCAATTATAAAAGTTCCCTAAGAATATTCCAGGTTGAGTTTTCAAACAACCTGTTCCTTCTCATGTTTTATTTCTGAGATATGCACGCTGTGATATCTGATTCACTGAAATACGATTAAAAAAAAAAAAAAAAAAACTCAGCCCATGTCCAGAGTAGGTTAGACACAACCAAGAGAAAAGTAGTTGCTGATAGTTTCCCAGGATTGAACTAGGGCATAACACACTAAGAGTGAGGTGAGGTTTTAAAAATCTCAAGGAGCCTTTGTTAGAGGCAGAGAAAGGGGTAAGAGGTCTCCTATATGCATAAGGGGAGCAATGGAATGAAATTGAAGTATTTGGGACTGAAGAAAGAATAAACAATCACATTTTAAAAACACAATTCAAACCAAGTACAATCTGAAACACAGATATGCACGCACTCACACACTACACACACACAAACAAACACACACACAAATACTGAAATTAGAAAGACAATTCAGAAGAGGAATATTGCCTTTATAGAAGTCTTAAGTTCTATTCCCAGCACCCACATGTTAGCACACAAAATCATCTATAACTTCAGCTCCAGAGGATCTAACACTCTCTTCTGGCTACAAAGTACATGTTTACTGCACACACTTGGTGCACGTATACAAATGCAGGTGAAAACACACAACCCTAGTGCACACACACATACACAGCACACACACAAGTAATAAAATAGCAGAAATGATCAAATAAAGAACTTAAAGCCCACTAAAGAGAAAAATATATAAAATATTTATGAATGAATAGAAAAACATATTTTATTTTATTGTATTTATTTTATCAAATAAAAGTATTTGATAATATAAAATACATAGAATAAAATTTATTCTGACTCTTTAGTAATAGCAAGTTAACCTAGAAAGAGTGAATGAGCATCCTTTAACAGAATCTGCTCTCCCGTGCTATGCTAGCTAGAGAAACGGCAGGTGCAAGGCACAGGTCTGCTGGCTCACACCTGTGAAGTGGAATCCCTGGCATTAAGCAGCAGCCCCTCATGTGTGGCGACAAGCCTGGGACACACAGTGAGACTATATCTCAGACACTATAGCAAGGACAAAGGGCAGGGGGAAATGAGAGGAGCAGGGAAGGTGAAATGGTGGCAATGATGGTTTGAGGGGAGCAATGGGGGGTAAATTACCATCGATATAGTTTTGCTAGGTTAATCTCTGAAGAAAGACTAGCCTAGACAAAAATACTGCACGGAGAAAGAATGGGGTCTGATGGAAGAAGAATTTGTCTTTCTTTTTTATTCTTTCTTCCTTTATTCTTTCCTTCCTTCCTTCCTTCCTTCCTTCCTTCCTTCCTTCCTTCTTTCCTTCCTTCCTTTCTTCCTTCCTTCCTTCCTTCCTTTCTTTCTTTGTTTTTTCTTCAAGACAAGATTTCTCTGTGTATCCCTGGCTGTCCTGGTACTCACTCTGTAGACCAGGCTGGCCTCAAACTCACAGAGATCCACCTCCACCTACCTCTGCCTCCTCTACGTTGAGATTAAAAAAATGTGCCACCGCTGCCCAGCTTAGAAGATTTTCTTTTGAAGAAAAATAGCATACATTATGAAAGCAATTGATCAAAATTAATATGCTTTAATCTTCCTTCATTGTTTGGGTTTAGGGTATAGGTGATGAGTTCTTGTAGGTTTTAGAGTGTTCATAAACAGTATTCAAGTTTATGAAAAAAACATAATTTCAGCTAGAACCCAGAATTTAAAAACTAACAGCAGTAAATATAAATTTCCATAAAAAATAGATTAGACAATAATTCCAGTAGTAAAGTCTAAAATGTTGGCATTTATTACTTGAAAAATTATATAGGAAATTGCACTGGTGAACAGACAAGATGTCAGCGACTGAAAGCAACTGGGCGCAGTGCAGTTCTGTGCTGATGTGCATCTCTGTAGAGGAGCATGATTAATAAAAACTCAGAGGCAGAAATTGGGGTCCAACCTGAAGGCCAGAAAAGCAAAGCAGTCAGCCATTGGCTCTTACCTCGAACTCAGTCTGAAAATGGTGATCCTGCTTCCAGGAAAGCTCAGAATGAGTCTGCATCTGAGGGCTGTCTCCTCCCGTTTTATATTCCTCTCTAGTTCTGAGATTAAAGGTGTGCACCACTACTGCCTGCTTTCTATGACAAGCCAGTGTGGCTACTGGGATTAAGGGGTTTGCCATTGCTGCCCAGTCTGTGAGGTTGGCCAGTTTGGCTGTTTTACAATCTGATCTTCAGGCAAGACTTATTTATTAAAATACCGATGAAATGCCACTACACGTTAGGACATTTCCTGACCTCTTTGTTCCCTGATGGCTCTTCACTCCAATTTTGGCAGTCATGTATAGCATTGCCATGGCTGCAGGGAGCAGGTTTGTGATTCCAGGTTACTTGACGTGCCATACACCCTAAAAGAAACTTGTTGAATCCTGAGATTGCTTTGCTTGTTTGCATTTAAGGAACATTGTGCTGTTTTCACAGAGCAAGGTCTATAGATTCACTTAACAGGAATATCTGCATTGTTCTGTGTGGCTCCCAGAAGTCACACAAATTTAGGGATCTTTACTAAATCCTTCCAAACCTTTGGAACTTAAGTTAAAATTTTAGCATGTGCATAGAGTTAATATATCGTTTTGTCATTGTATTTTACTTTTGTCTGATATTAAATGATTTTATTTTGCTTTAAGCTATTGGATTTCAATTTTAATAATTTGGTTTTCTTACTAATTTTTCTTATAGTGTTGACTTTCCCTGCATGCATATGTATTACTGTGTATATGTACTAATCAATTTCCAGTATCTGATAACTAAAATAGTATTTGTTAGCTAATCTCTAATAGTGCATAATATATTATTGTTGGCAGCATGTGTGCACTGTTTTGTTCATCACAGAGTAAATTCATGAATGATATCACCTGCTAGAGACTCAGGTGTTGAAGGACAAGCATGTATTGGGGCTGATTTCCATTTGACTTTAATATGGAGAGCCATATTCAACTATCCACATGTCTACTCCGAAGCCTGACTCTATTCCTAATTGGATCATTCTCTCACCTAGGTGCATAAAATTGAGAATTATCTAGCACATTTCAAAACTCTAATTAAGACTTTCTATCTGGCTTTCAGAAATAATGACCAATTTATCATGGAAAGTTTCACAACATGTCATAATACCCATGCCTGCCAGTGAGACACTGTGTAACTCTCTGACTTCTGGTCCTCTCATCTGAGCAATGAGGACAGTCCTGGCCTTGAAGGATCTGGGAGAAATTTGGTTCATATAATAATGTACAAGTGGCCACTGTGCTCAGCACAGAATAGGTGTTTAAAAAGATACACCTTTTCTACTCTCCAGTACAAACAACAAACAGTTCATGTGCAGTACCTGAATTTAACAACAAAATAATTTGTTTCTTAAGAGTTCAATTTTCTGAATAGAAGTTGAAACACTTAATAGATTCTTATCTATCAATACTAAAGACCCTAAGTAGAAACCTATAGGCATTTTTTTTTTTTGGTAGAGGATTCTGAGTAAAGTTAATTCATCACAGGGTTGTCACTTCATCATCACACAGATATCACAGTGAGAAAGTCATTACTTGACAAATAGTAATCTTTTGTTTGGGTTTGTCTGTTTGTGAAACTGCAGTACACTACCTAACCACAGTCTCTAGGTTTGTTCAGTGTACTTGACCTCCTAGCAGAGGAGAGAAAGGCCCTGTTATTATTGTTATTCCTGGTGTTATTCCTCTGAGCCTTGACTATACCCCATGAATCTTTGCACTCTGCCGACCTCAGAAAAGAGACTTGCCATTAAATTCCTTTTGAAATCATAACTGGTTCCACTTTTTCTTCCTAATGATGTCCTTCTGATAGCCCTGCACTACTTCTTTTCCAGTTTTTCCTGTTTAACAAGTGTGTGTGTGTGTGTGTGTGTGTGTGTGTGTGTGTGTGTGTGTGTGTGTAAGGGAATGCATGTATATAACTGTGGCTGTGAAGATGTTCAGGTTGGTATGCATAGCAAGGTCAGTAAAGGAAAATTAAACAGTGGGAACCTTTTGTGTTTCTGTTCTACATAAACACATCTCAAGCTTTCTGAAACAAAAATAAAAATCATGTAGCTTCACAAGTATGGCTTTAGATTCCTTTTACCTCCTCAAATAGGGATTAGCATAATTTGGCTTTACACATTTAAACTTGGAAAAGTAAACTAAGCTATTTTTTTATCTACTCCACCTCTCCTCATTCTTTTTTTTGTCATCCCATCTAGCATTTACAGACTAGGGAGTTACTATAGTGAAGGAAGATACAACTTTCCTCGTGTAAATTTTGTTTTAATCATCATATATATATATATATATATATATATATATATATATATATATTAACTCTGTAAGATCACAAAAATCAGGACTGAGGTTGAAGGAGAGTACGCCGCTGCTTCTGAGTGAGTATGATTACCTGGCTCACACTGAAAGAAATTAGCAAATAGGAAAATATGTGTGAGTTGTGCCCTTGATGGCTGAAAGGAGAAAACACAAAACCCCCTCTCCAGACCCTTGCTTCTCTATTATTTACAGGTAGATGACAGCAAACATATGTCAATTTCAGCCTGTTGTCAGGTTTGGTCTCCACCCTCAGCAGGATTCTACCTACCAACAGCTAACGGAATGGTCGTGATGTTAAGGCCTATCTTCTAGACTGCCTTCCTTGTTCTCAGAAATTTCAAAATGCATTTAGGTTAATCCACATCAGAAAATAATTTCATGGGCTTAACTCTCCTTGGTTGCTCTATTTATATACATACAATTCTCAGTGTGAACACTGAGAATATTGTGCACAGCCATGTAAATTCATATGAACCTAAGATCTTGCTAAATAGGAAAAGAAAGGAAAAGGAAGGAAAGGATTATCTTTCGAAATGTTGTTGGGAAACAGATTAAGATTTTAAAGAGGATGTAAGGAAGGTGCTCTTTTCTAAGGAGGACAGAGTCTACATGGATATCAAGGTTCTAGGAAAGAACAGTTGAAAGCCATGGTCTCTTCTTTCTTGGAAGGGTCAAGCAGATTAAATAATGCTCAAGCTCGCTCAAGCTCAGATATCATGCTAAGGGGTAGTTCTCAGAATGTAAGCAACAAAAGAGAACAGAGAGAAGATTGTCCCAAAACTCACTTAATTACCACCTGGCTCCTTAATGCCTGTTATTGGCTTAGGTCAACTAAACATCAGAACATACAAAGAGTACAAATTAAGTGTCTCAGATAGACTACTTGGCTCCATTATCAGGCACACAGGACAGAAGAAAGGTAGGGGCACATGGGAGAATGGTGGAGAGAAGGTCAACAGCTGTGTGCCTGGTTTACAAACAGTTGGGTGATAAAAACCATCTCAAACCAGATATGATGTTAACTTCAGGGGCCAGGACTCAGTTTCAATGGAGATGAGATGAAATTTTCAAAGCTCAGAATAAGTTAATCATAAAGAGTTTGAGACCAAGACCGAAATGAAATGCCCCCTGGTGCTTTCCAAGTATAGCATCTTCATCCTGTTTGCTGCTTGTGATATGCAAGGAGAGAGTGGAGAAGGGTGCTCTGAACCACGTGAGAGGAGCCACACCCACCTGTCCATCTGTCACATGAAAACTCGACACTGTGTTCTAATGTTGCAAATGGAATGGAATTTGGAAGGTCTGAGAAATGAACGATTTTGCATGTGTGGAGTGGCAAACTATGGTATCCAGCCTCTAAGCTGTCCGTTTGTACTCTGGTCACTCAATCTGATTCCCTCCCACAATGTCTCCATGTTGGATGGCATATGCATGAAGCAAGGGGATGCCACTTCTGACAGTGCACTATGCAGATCTAAAATCCTATCTTGCCATTTCTTTTTCACTGCGTTCACTAGCCCTGGAGAAATTTCACCGTCACACCCTACGCAGTACGTAGAAAATATGGCAAGCTGACATTTACAACCAAAGCAATGTGAGTCTACCTGGAAGTACATTTTCAGCCCCTGCCACATCTTTGATCATTGTAGCTATAAATTATTCCTTGAATGCACCTTCAGGGGGAGCTCAGATCCAGATTCGTGCTGGTAATACTGTTAGACTTATGGCCACTGGAGATGAGAGACATGACACAGTGAGTGTTTCAAGGTGTGAAGTCGTAAGATGACTTGATATGAAGGGACTAATAACTTGTACGTGCAAACAAATGCATTTCAGATAACAAAAATGATAAGTTTCCTCTGTCATCAGTACACGTGATTTAAAACAGATTGTTGGAATTTAAGGAAGTCATTACAGCCAAATGAGACCTGTGTCTTTCATAAACACATGACACAGTAAGTCCACAGTGTGTCACTTGTGGCAAAAAGAATAAAATTGAAAACCTTGCAAGATATACAGAAATAGAGTATTTAATACACATAAACAGTCATCCCCAGATGGTCCAGATATTACAATACAAGATATACAGAAATAGAGTATTTAATACACATAAACAGTCATCCCCAGATGGTCCAGATATTACAATGGATAGGGTAGGATTTATGAGTCTTAGCACTACTGTAGTCATAAAGGTAGAAAAAAAATATTTGTTTATAATGAATGTAAAAGCATTATTTTTAGGATTGAATAGAAGCTTAAAGAATAACAAATTGAAGCTAAGGCGAGAAAGATGGCATAGTGATTAAGAGCACTGACTACTATTCCAGAGGACCTCGGTTTTGTTCCCAGCACCCACATGGCAGGCCCCAACCATCTGCAACTTCAGTTACAGGTTCCAGTCAACTATTCTAAACCCTGTAGGCAATGCATGCATGTGTCACACATACATACATGTATACGAAATACCCACACAAATAAAACTTTTTAAATACTATTATTTTTAAAAGTTAAAAAATAAATAATAAAATTCAAATGCTAGGAAAAAACTTAATTTGATATTGTAAGTAATATAGTATTACTTAACAGTTAATCAAATATTTCATTAGAGTTGATCTACTAAAGGCAACTTTAAAAATTGCATTTGAAACACATGGGAATGATGTTAAACTTTGAACTGAGCACTGAGGCCCTATGTGCCCACAGCTAAAGTTCTAACACTGCAGCTGACATCTCAAAAGGAGAAACTCCTGAAAGAAGATGAAAATCTTCAATAATGGCATCTACATCTGCTCTGCGTGGACCAGAGACTAGTCTACAGCAGCCATGATTTAGGTTTTGTGTGCGTGAGTTAGTATACACCTAGCAAAAGGAGAAGCACGAATCCCAAGTGCAGACAAAGAAGCATCTCATAGACCAGCATCATAATACTGACCTACCCAAAGATCAAGCAGTGATGGCTGAGTTGTCCTGTGGGGGGGGGGGGCAAACAAAAGTAGCACTATCCAATCTGGGGCTCAATGCCATCCAGCAGAGCTCAACTGGGCAAAATGAGGCAGTCAGACGGGGTCTTGACAGAATGTTCCCTTCAGGAATGATGAGCTGTCGACTTTCTGTATGCATTGCAGACATTATAGGCCACTAGATAAACAACAATAAAAATTTCTGTTGAGAATGGCTTGCCTTCTAGGTGTTCTTCTGAGCAATGTTAATATTCATAGCTACTGGCTGTTCTTCAAACTCTCTCCACTTAAGAGCTAGAGGGCCAACCTAACCCAAGACAGAGGTTTTGCAGGAGATATAGGGGTGTCTCCATACTCTTGAAATCTGCTTTCAAGCAGATTAAAGATTTATCAATGTAAATTATATTACCATGTCTTACCAAATTTGAGATTTAAAAAACAAAATCCTGGGGTTGGGAATATGCCCGAGTGGGTACAGTGCTTGCCATTCAAGCATGAGGTCTTGAGGTTGATTGCCAGCATTCACTTCTGAAGATGGAGCAGTTACCCCAGCACTATGGGGGCTTGAAACACATTAGGATCCCTGGGGCTTGCTAGGCAGTCAGAACAGCTCAGGGAAATGATGAGTCCTTGGTTCAGTGATAGATCCTGAGTCAAAGAAAGTTGGCAAGAGCCCGAGAAGGATGATGATGACCTCTGGCCACATACACCCCCCTCTCTCTCCCTCCTTCCCTCCCTTCTCCCCTCTTTCCCTCCCTCTCCTTCAACCCCCCCTCTCTCTTTCTCTCTCTCTCTCTCTCTCTCTCTCTCTCTCTCTCTCTCTCTCTCTCTTCCCCTCTCTCTCTTTCTGTGTGTGTGTGTGAGAGAGAGAGAGAGAGAGGGCAGGGGAGAGAGAAAAAGGATCATGTGTACATATCACACATAAAAATACGTAACCAAAAGTTAAAACATTAACTTCGTTGAAATGTATTACAGCCACACTGCAAAACATCATAAGATCAGTTGATGATAAGGTTGCAGAGTCATGGCACAGTGGTGGGGAATTCAAGGACCTAAATATTTACCATCAAAAGTAACAAGTGGAAAATCCTAGAAGAAATATAATATATATATATATATATATATATATATATATATATATATCCTGCCAATCTGCAATTGATTCATTCCACTAGACTTTGTATGAAATGATTAAGCCAAAATAGAACACGCAAAGTCAATGCAAACTAAGAATTCATCACAAAGCTGCTGGTTGACATACCGAAGGCAGACTTCAGATATTGGTATTAAATGAACTGGGGTCTTTAAATAGCATTGAAGATCACCAAGAAGAGTCAGCATGAAGACAGATTATGAGGTAGTCTTGCATTTGTGAGCTTTAGATATAGAAGATCATTTAAGGCAGGCATCCACCCTGCAATTGTGGAGGTGTCACATAAGATAACTGAATCATCACATATAAAGGCTTTCTTAATGCATAGTGATAAAATATTAATGAAAGTCATATAGGTAAAGTTAAGAATGTATTTTGATTCCTAGGGTGACTAGAGGAAGATTATAGAGCGACCATTAAGAGGCATTTCACGAGTGTGTTCCGTTATAGCGTCCACTCTATCACCTCTCTGTATTCCATGGACTGTGCCATAGGCTAGTGGCTTACTTGTGTCTCACAAGTGACATCAGCCTGTCTCTAGAGCTGCTTGGTTGCAGGCTTCTGGCAAGAAATGGATGTCTGACTCAAAAAAGTAACTGGAGATTATAAGATACTTTTCAAAATGTATTGGCATGAGGAGAATTATGGAGAAAGCAGTAATGGAGATCCGTTGCTTCTCAGAGATAACACATCAAAGGGAAAAAAGTTTCCAAAGCCATGACAAGTTGTGCCTGCAGAAGGCACATTACTAATGAGGAAAAGTAAGCCTGCTAGCTTAGAACGATGCTGGCTTTTTATTCTATACCTGTGAAGGTAGAACTTGCTCCCATAAGTCTGAAATAAGCCAGACAACAAGACACTGTGCCGGGTGAGCCAGCTGCAGAGGAAGTCTACATTGGAGGAAAGAAAAGGGGACATTTTCATTGGAGGGTGAAGAACTCCTCCATTGCTCCGTGTGTAACTCTGTGCAAGGCTGGAAAGGGAGGAATGTGACTGGCATCTTAAGCAGGAGAAACATTTGTTTCAAGTTAGCCAGGGCTTTCGGTGAGACCTTGTCTCAAAACAAAACAAAGGAAAAGAATTTTCTGTGTCTAAATTTCAAAAACTTCCTAGCAGTCTCTAACTTCATCATTCTATATTTTAGCTACTTGCAAAAAGCATTGAAGAGTAGCAAAATACCAGAATGCTCATAATAGTCTACTCAAAATTCTAATATTTTATTTTTAACATTTATATTAGCATATACTAATTATACACTGTAATTGACTTCATTATGATATTTTCATACATTTACATGATATATGTCCATAATATCCACCCTATGAGCCTTGCATTTCTTTCATACCCATTAACTCCCTTCCTTTTCTAGTTACCATCTTCTCTTCTATGGTCATAAGATATCTGTGTGTGTGTGTGTGTGTGTGCGTGTGCGTGTGCGTGTGCGTGAGAGAGAGAGAGAGAGAGAGAGAGAGAGAGAGAGAGAGAGAGAGAGAGAGAGTTTTATCAAGGCTGTTTACATTACAATAGCTTGAGAGAAAGTTTGTGACAAGCTGGGCACCTTGCCAATGGTTACACACTGAAGAAAATCTCTCCCCCTCCACTATTAACTGTGCTTAAATCCTCAGGGAGAGAAGAGGGGTTCCATGAGCACCTCCCTCCCACTGGCAGGACTGGAAGGTTGGCAAGCCCAATCCTTTGCATGTTTTGTGTAGATAAGCATAGCTACTGTGAATTCAAGAGCGCAACAGCCATGCTGAGCCTGGAAGCCCCCTTTCCACACCACTCCATCTGATTTCTCTTGGGTGTTACATTATTTTCTTCTCTTCTTCCCTAATGTTCCCTGGGAAACGGAGGGATAGCATGGATGTCTCACTCTTGGTTTGACTTTCACCAGTCTTCTACTCCTACCACTGAGACCAACTGAATCTCTGTTCTTACTACTGGCGACTGCAAAGAGAAGCTTCTCTGACCAAAGCTGACAGTTGAACATACACATAGTGGTTTAGAAGAAAGTTTGATGGGTCCAACATGTCCATTTAAGAACAAAAGCAGTAACTTCCGAACCACAATGGCATATGACCTCCCGAGTCATAGTTTTATGATGGGTAATTCTAGTAGCAGCCATGAATCCTAGTGTGGAGTGAGTATCAATAACATTTAAGCGCACAGAGGTAGAGGTGAGAAAGTGGTAATGAAACACAGCCTTGGCCTTCATTCAACTTTAACAAATAACAATGTTCCTAATTTCAGAAAGCATCAACTTGAAACAATTTGGAAAATTACATTGTTTATAATTTGTGGCTACTTAAGAGATGGTTCAATGGGTAAAGATGTTAGTCCATCCCCACAACCTATCTGGTGGGAGAAGACATACCATAAGTTATCCTCTGACATCCACATGCACGCCATAGCACATTAACCAACACACACAAATACACACTAAATAAAGAACAGCACACTAAAAAAAAAAACAGAAATAAAAAATAAAGTAATTAAAAATAAAACCCTCTATTTAAAAAATATATTCAGAGTTCACTTTTGAGAACTTAAAAATAACTCACCTTTTCCCATGTGTAGACATGTTTAATTGATAAGTAGATTTTTTTTATTGCAACTGGCCTTAAAGTCGATAAGTAGTTGATTACTCCCATGACGTTTGTAACATTATTGCACTATGGGTATATCTTTTCAAGTCAGCCATTGCTGCAGCTCCCAGGGTTTTCAACTGGGTGCTACCGTTGATTACTTTTCTCTTCAAGTAGTATGTCTATCTTCTTCTAGTGCTATGGAAACTAGTGTGGGCGAAGCTTGCGCATAAGTACAAGCTAGGTTTCTTCATGTTCTATGACCCAAGTGTATGGCATAAAGAATAAGAGTCTGTGGAATTCTCAGTCCCAAATGGAACCTGCTCTTTCCAAGACTCAGGGATCATTGTGAGAAGAGTAGACAGATTATGAAGAGTCAAGGGTGGCAGATGAGTACAAGAAACCTGAGTCTTAATATAGGATAAAATTATATTTACTATGTACCTATGAAGAAAACATATTTGATTTTCACATGGATTATAATTATCTTTAGTGAATATAAATTCTGGCCCATTTTTGCTTTCATAAGTCACTGTAATTATCAACATCTAGTTAGCTAATGCTGTACTTTTTCATATATGGTGTTGCTTTCAACTCAACATGTACATTAAAGGAATGCTTTAGAAATATATATTAAAATATAATGGTACCTGCTACAGTGTGAATAGCTGGGTTATTTGTGTCCTTCTATTGGTTTAAATAACTACTGTAAAAATTCCTGGGGCCAGTGACATACTGTTCATGTCACAAGTCTAAGCTGTGCAGGTGACAAATCTTTAGGAATAGGTTCATAACATCAAAGGGATTCAGGTAAATAAAAATTCATCATTTTCTGGACATAATAGAGCAGGAAAATATAAGTATTTCCTTAAATTTCTTATGTCCTGAAAAGAACTGTTTCTTCCATGGAACTGCTGTCCTCTATAAATATCCTGAAGGTACTCATCAAATAGAATTCCCCCCACATATGCATTATTAATTAGGAAATTGCAAAATGCTTAAATATATATTTAAATTTCACGAGCTTTTAATAGATCTATTAGCATTATATAAAACATATTGAACTGTTGACAAAGGAATGGACATATATATGTGTGTGTGTTGTATATAATTGAGATATATATAATTCTTAGCTGCTGTGTGATGTTAATGCTTTAATGTTATTTATTACTAAATATTTGCTGCCAATTCTGTGTAAAATTTTCAAAAATCTTATCACTTTATAATACACTAGTGTAAATAAGTCTGACACATGCAAATGAATTTGTGTGAGTACTTAATGAATGTCAGGATTCTGAAACAAAATTCAAACTACAGTTATTGCTGATTCAGAGAATTTGTTTTCAACAAAGTATCATGACATCCCTAAAGCAAAAACAACAATGAATTTTTGTTTAATACCTAAAAATAATTTAAAAAATAGAAAACCAAGTACCCAAACAAGGTCTACTTTAAGACCCTGTAGCACCAGAGGTAGACAGGGAAAATAACTGAAGGAATGTGTCTATTTAATGGTTCAGGTTGGTGATCTCCCTTGGCAAATCAACAATATGTGATTATCTGGGCTTAAGGGAACAGATTTGAGATAGAGACAGATGTACACAAGTGTGTAGGCAGGAAAGTGAGAAAATCCCATACATCAATCAATCTGGCTTATAGGCAATGTTAAAAGTCACTGTGAGGCATCTATACTTATCTCAGTAAAAATGAAATCTTTAGTAAAGATGGTAATCGAAATAACGCATTGAATAATTGGACAACAGGTGTTCATTAGATGTTCCACTTTAGATGTCCGCCATTGTAAAGCTCAATAGTGTTTCTATTAATAGGAAAATAAATGCATGCTTGATTCTGAGTGTGTCCCTTCAAAAGGCTTGTGTGAATTTTGTTTTCTGCACCTAGTTACACAGAACAGGTGCTCTCTCATGTAAGAACCATTTCAGATCTCAGTGAAAGCCCTCGCTTCCACGTTTCCACCCATTTTATTCTAGCCCTTTAAAATTTCATTTTAGCATTTCCATAAAAATACCACTTAGATGTATGAAATTTAAAAAAAAATAAAAGAAAGCGTAGAACGTATTTATCCATGACACAATTGAGGTCTCCTGTGGCCGAGGGCTCTGAAAAGATCAGTGTTTAACAGTTGAACTTGGCACCGCTTCAGCCCCACTGACAGCAAAATCCACACTCAATATGGAAATCAATACAGCTGATGGGCATGCAAAATGACCACCAAACAGAATTTTCTGGAATGTTTATGAGTCTCAAAACAGCGTCAGTGGCAGACACAACAGCATTCTGTGTGAGGGAAATAATCGCAGACACTGGATGGACACAGAGCAACAGGGAGTTTTGTCTTAAAGGATCAGAGCCTTGAAGGCGCTCTTAATGGCTCTTACAATTTAGGAGGTTAACAAAGAAAGAATGACTTTTAGTGTTTTGGATCAGCATGGCAGAAAACCAATTACACAAAATATGACTTTTTTGTGGAAAGTTGAAAAACAGTTTAGAAAGAGTGGCTTATCAGTTGAGTCTGTTGGAAATAATTTCGTGGTTGAGATTGGTAGCAGCAATTTAACTGTTGCTTTTTTTACATATTAACAACATCTTATCGATGGTTACTTAATGGATTTATTTTTCACTGTTTCCTGCATTATAAGCTCTTAAGGTTGAACTTAGGATAGGCATGTGGATTGTTCTTGACACTTCTTATTTCTTTTTGTTTGCATAACTTTATACTTTGTGTCTTATATTTCAAACTACGTGCAACATGTGTAAGTATTGGTAAGTCTGATACAGAATAGACACTGGATGTGGGGAGAGATGTGCCTTATCCCAGCAGCAAGGAAGTTTAGGCAGAAAGTTCATGAAGAGTATGAGGCAGTATGGGCTATATGCTGACGCTCTACTATTAAAAAGAATCCACAGAAATTTTTATTGGAAATATAATTTTATTAATCATTGAGTAAATTGTAGTCAGTTTTCTTTAGTCCTGCATCCTTTCTTCAAACTAGGAAAATAATTTTCATGATCAGAAACTAAGAACATGTTATCTAGATTCAACTCTCCTCTTGAATGAAATTAAGGAAAATGCCACAGTGATGCTGTTGGAATAGAATGTTTATTTAACAATGTAAAGATGTGTTGCATCTGTTTGTGCTGCAGAATAATCATTTAACTAGGTAAAGATGTGTTGCATTTGTTTATGCTGGAGAATAATTGCTTAACCATATAAAGATGTATTGCATTTGTTTATACTGGAGAATAATTGTTTGACTATGTAAAGATGTGTTGCATTTGTTTGCATTGCATTTGTTTAACTATGTAAAGATGTGATGCTTTTTACCTAGTTACCTAAAGCATCTGATCGGGCTAATAAAAAGCTGAACCGCTAATAGCGAAGCAGAGGAGTGATAGTCTGGGCTGTTGGGCGAGAGAAAAGGAGAGTCCGCTAGCCAGACAGGGAAGAAGCAGAAAAGCAGGATGAATACTATGTAGTTGGGGTAAATGCACTTTGGGGCATCACATAGATTAATGAGTTAATTTAAGTTTGAGTTTTAAAAATCTAGCCTAAAAGCTAAAGTCAAACATTTACAACTAATAGCAAGTCTCTGTGCCATGAGTTGGGGGCTGGCAGTCCAAGAAAGCCTGGTACAAGAAACAAAACTTAACAAATAGATGATGAAAACATACTCAATAAATAAAATGGAAATGATGAGGCAAAGAAAGGAAGACAGAATGCATTCAATACACAGCTTTAGTGGGGATTCTGAGCTTGGATGACATATTTTCAATGACATCAAAAGAGCAAGCGAACTCAATGTGTCCCTCAAATGATGAAGACAGAGATAATAGTTGAAGAATAATCTTTAAAGCATACTCCACTTAGCAGTGCTAAAAGTAAGAGCTCTGAGATACAGGGATGCAAGATTGCAGAGCCATGAAAGTGACAGTTACTGGGTGCTAACACTTTTACCCTGGTGTCATCTTGCTTGGCCTAAGAAAAGAAATTGGCTAATACGTTAGAGACTGAGAAATGGACAGCCTCGAAGTAACAACCAAAATAAAGGAGGCCAAGCAGAAGGGCCCAGTCATGGCACTGAAGGCCTGTTGTCCACTCAGGGGTACTGCAGACCTGTGTCCCATGGCCTTTTCACAACCCTACAGACTTGTTCAACCACAGTCCCGTAGCATGGGTGCCCAATCAGTGCAATGCAAGCCTCTTGCCCACTCACTCACTGTTGGCCTATTGCTTACTCATGTGACCACAAGTATCTTCCCTACTTATAGAAACATAAACCTGAGGCCCACTCACCATACCATAAGCCTGTTGCATATTGTTCCTTTGTGTAGTAAAGTATATATCGTTATCTCTATTGTAAAGGACACTAGTATTTAGCAGTTTCAAATGCATAGTTCAATATTGCGGCTGGAAAGAAATAAACAGCAAGAACATGTGTCAAAACTGATCACGTTTAAGTTCATATTTTCTGCAAAGGTATAGCTTATTGCCTTTGAGGTTAACAAATTGGTATTTCAGAGACCGACAGAATAAATGAATGAGTGAAGAGCAAGTGGATTAATTGATAAATCAGTCTTGAGTAATACAAGTTGGTTGGAAATTTAACTAGTAGCAATATGAGGAGTCATTTTATATTATGTATAAATGTAATTTCATATTAAAATGTTCTTTATGACATAGATGGGATGTACCATACACTTTCATGTTACAGCATACAGGAATGAAAGGTGAAATAAAATGCCCACGTCTGACTAGAGCCTATGAGAACTCTATTGTCATTGAGGCCAATTATTCAGAAATAGAAAAGAAATGCCCTCAAGTTCAATCTGGGAAGGGCTGTGGATGAACCACAGCAATCACTTCTGACTCAGTGAGTGTTTTCAGGAAAGATTAAAGGAAAGAGAAGGTTCTTGCCTCGATCTATTTCTTTACAGTCACGGATGGGCTTTGTCGGAAATAATTGACTCTTTTGTGGGAATGACATTCACATATCTTTAACACAAAGGCAACTAGAGATGCTTTGTTTTCATGTGTCGGGCATTGAAGAGTTGAAATTTCTAAAAAATTATAAGAACTGGGGTATTTGTAAATTACAACATAATAATCTGTTACTGCATTAATATGAAGGGGGGACTTGGTCTCTTCAAACATCAAAAAGACAAATCCAAACTGCCAAAGCAATCTTACAGAACTCCATTCAAGAATTGTGTTGTGTGCACATGAAATACTCCAAACTATAACGTCAAAAATCACGTCTGCTTCAGTGTATTTTCTATCAAACTTTAAAACAAAATTTAAATTTAGGAAGATGGGGGTTCTTGGCTTTTGAGTGAATAATTATGTCTCTGATATTTAAAGAAGTGATGTAAAAAGAAAATCACTATCTTCAACTCCATTCCACTCCAGTGCTAACTCTTTATAGAAATGTTCAATTGTCATCATGTTCACAGCTTCTGTTAAAACTTCTTCTCAACTTCAAGACATATGCAGTAATTGGTGCCTTTCACATCCAGATATTGCAAAATGTGTGTGTGTGGGGGGGGTATGTGTGTGGGTATGTGTGTGTGTGTGTGTGTATTTAGATGATGCATACATAATAATTATTGAATTATTTTATCTTTACTTTCAAATCAAGAACATGTAGGAGCCCAAATCAAATGATAAGTCTTCAAGTTAATGTAGACTCTTACTGCATGCTTCCTGATACTGAAGATGAGAACAGTGTTTGACAGCTGAGAGTTAGGCTGGACCCCCTCTGGATAGTTGTATCCAGAAAGGGGTAATTGGTCTACACACCTGTATACCCCAGTCCTTATGTAACTTGCTAGAAATTGCAGGAGCTAGTCTGCTGTGCTGATGTTATACTCAAACTACCCCACAGCATCCAGAGCTGCACCCTGAATTCACTAAGTGTCTTAGTTAAGGTTTCCATTGCTGTGATGAAACACAATGACCAAAACATGACTTAGGGAAGAAAGGGCTTATTCAGCTCATACTTCCACATCACAACTCACCATCAAAGGAACTTAAAGCAGGACAGGAACTCAAGCAGGGCGGGAACCGGGAGGCCAGAGCTGATGCAGAAGCCGTGAAAGAGTACTGCTTACTGCCATGTTCCTCGTGTCTTTTTCAGCCTGCCTTCTAAGAGCACCCAGGACCACCAGTCCAGGAATGCACAACCCACAAGGGGATGGACCTTCCTCTATAAATCACTAATTAGGAAAAGGCTTGCCCTACTGGCTTGCCTATATCCTGATCTTAAGGAGGCATTTTCTGAATTGAGGTTCCCTTCCCTCAGATGACTTTAGCTTGTGTCAAGTTAACATAAAACCAGCCAGGACACTGAGTCTGAATTCTTGTTCTATCTCTAATTCTCAGACTTGGCCTACAGAACAGCGGATCCTTACCGTGACAGAAGCAGTCAGAATGGGATGCATTCTCGGTGTTTCAGAAGGCTCAGCACAGCCTTAATTTAAAAAATTGGTATTTTTTTATTTAAAAAAATTAGTTTACATTCATCCCCAATCCCTCTCTCCTGTTGTCCAGCCTCCCCTCCCTCCTCCATCCCACCCCCATCCACTCCTCAGAGCAGGTAAGGCCTCCTTCCAATGGGGGAGTCAACAAAGTCCAGCATACCAAGTTGAGGCAAGACCAAGCCCTTCCCCACAATATCAAGGCTGAGCAAGGTATCCCTCCATAGGAAGTGGATTCCAAAAAGCCAGTTCATGCACTCAGAATTAGCCCTAGTTCACTTGACTCTGAGTGCATGAAACAAAACAGTTTCATGGTCAAATTTTGTGAGACATGCTAGAAAATGTTGCCATCAATATAGATGCATGGCTTAGGAATAAAGGTGGCACGACCCCTATGGGTTGGGACCACCCATATCAGACATAGTTCAAAAAAATGCACCATATTGTGGGAGCATTATCTTAATTGAAATTCTGTCTTTCAAAAATTACTCTACTCTGAGTCAAGTTGACAAAAAACTAACCATTATTCATGTGTATTCATGTGCATGTGTTTGGTTATGCTGTGCGTGTGTGTGTGCATGTGTGGAGGCCTGAGGACAACCTAGGTGTCATCTTCTAAAGCACCATCATCCACCTCCATTGAGACAGTTTCACTCACGGGTCTCGATCTCACCAGTTAGGCAAGAATGGCTAACCAAAGGTCCCAGAGATCTTCCTACCTCACCACTGCCCCGCCATTAATAGCTTTAAACATATGTAGCTTTTCATGCCCTTGATCCAGAGAACAATGTACTTGTATTATGATAAACATTTGCTTAAAACAGCAAATAGAATGAAAATGGTTTTATAAAAAATATCTACCATAACTTCTGGAAACAGTGTAGATACTGCTTGATAGCATTTGTTTCTCTGTTATCTGGGCCAATTGGAGTCAGTAAAGCTTCATTCCTTGTAAAACTCTGTTAAAGATGTCTATAAAGCTATTGGCCAAACAGTATTCTACATAATATAGTTTCTGTGTGATCATTTCAGGCCTGAGCAGCTGGGAACAAACAAGCAGCCACCTACTATAGTCTTTGATAGAGGTGGGACTGGATCAGTGCTCCATGTTGCCACAGCGAGAGCTAGGTGTTATGGACAGCTCATCATGTTCTGGTGTCATGCAAAATAATTACGTCCATGTTCTATCATTCCAAAGGCTATAGGTTGGATGTCTTTAAACTGAATGTGTGGCCTTGAGCTCTTTAAAGCCATAGGTAGGACACTCCCATAAGAAACTGAGGCTTATGCTGCTGGGAAGTGATGTCTCGCTAAAGGACCCTTCAGTCAACTATGGCCCACATGCCTAGGAAGTGAGCCAAAGTATAGATAACATACAGGGAAATTGTAGCATACAGTACTTAAACTTACTGGCCCCATTTCATCTTCTGCTTGAGTTCTCCAGTCCTCAAGAGTCTGAGGTTGTCTTTGTCTAGTGATGTGAGGCGCTGGAGAATTAGGAAAGTTGAAAAATGCAACCATCCTCTTCAGTTTCTTAAGTCCTGTTTGTTACCACAGGGTTCAGGTGATCTAATATTTTCCCATAATTCTTTTTTAGACACATAATCACTTTCACTTTTAACTTACTTTCAAATCCTCCAGTTAAAATGGATTCCAAGGACACAACATATTGTCAATAACATTATTGTTGTACTGTTTTATGGGACAATAATCTGGCATCCTAGTGGAGAAAATGACCCATCAGCCCCAGAGCTAATTCACTCTTTGTGTGTATTACTGCATCATAAAACATCACTGCAGTGTTATGGTGAGTGAGTGGTAGGTAAAACATTTTGATATTTCAATTGCTGTTTATAATAGAGGGGAAAAAAAGAAGAGTGAGAAAAAGGTATAATATTTGTGCAAAAGAAATACCAAGGCCATCCCTAAAACACAACCAAGGTTGTGTCCAGTATATGTACCTTTCCCCTAATTGGTTTGAAATGCAGAAATCCCAGAGTTGTAGGTTTTGCCTTCAATAAAGGTAATTAAGTTGTTAGCGCTGATCTTGCCAATGCTATTGAGTGGTTTACTAGAAATAAATTGAGCCCAGCTGCTTCCAGAACTCAATCCACATGATCAGGAATGTCTGATGAGTTAGTAGAGCGAACCCAGCAACACACAGTAGGAATTGTATGTATAAATAAATGCAAAGTGTCCTTCAGTACATGCATGAACACATGGCAAATGCGATCCTCATGCTCAGGTGTGGAAAGTCCAAGGAGCCATCTACTGTACCCACGGTCTTCTGTGGGACACTTATGTCCTGATACCTGTGCTGTCAATGCAGTCCACTGCTTCAGACAATTCTTAATTGAATGTTCTTTTAAATGTCTAATCTAACCCCCTCTGATGTAGTTGAAATCAATCTCTGTTTGCAGTCTCTCTGTAAAGTAAGACTCACCCTTCTCTGTTGCTCACTATTCCTGCCCTGAGCATCATTTCCTGAGCTCCATCACCTCCAACTGCAAACTCCATGAGAGATGGAATGAATGTGTTCCACAATACAGAAAATGCAGGTTATCAGGGATGCGAAGGAAGTGTTTCTGTTAGCTTCTTCGTCTGTGTATGATATTTTAATAGAAGTCCTTTAATTTTTAAAATAGCCTGTGGGATAATACAGCGACAAGTCTCAGGAGCTAGAATGTTTTGAACTTTTGCATGCAGCAAAGCAGTGTCTCTCCTGTGCTTGCCATGGCCCCTCATCACAGCCACAGCTAGAAGGAGTGAAGAGGCTACCTCCACAGACTCTTTGGAGGAAGAGGATTGAAGCTACATTCTGGTGCTGGATAGGAAAAGGGAAAAAACAGGGAAAAACCAGAGACTTTCAGCTCCATGTGTGATGCAGTGTGCTCAGTCAGAACACTTCTGAAGTCAACTATGCTGGCTTTCTGTATTCAGTTTTCATGTTGTTTCTCACCAGTAACAACGTTTTTAATTCAGCAGTACAACGTTTTTAATTCATTAGGAGTAAGGCAGCAGGGAAGTCAAACGTGGCAGCATGTTTCTCACATTCATTCATTCAGCTCCATTCAAAGGGCACCAGAGGGTTGTGAGGGAGTGTAGGATTCCACACCATGCCACTGCTGACACTCAGCATAGCAACTCATCTGTGCTCAGTGGTTGCTGCAGATTGCTGTTACTCTGTGCATTTGTGTGTGTGCATGAGTGCATGTGAAAGCATGCATGCATGTATGTGTGCATGAGTCCATGCATATCCATCTGTATATGTGTATACATTTCTGCACAACAAAACCAAGTCTATTATGGTATAATTCATAATCCATAAAGTTCATCTTCTTAAATAGAACATTTCTATTACTTTTGGGAAATTACAACATAGTGCCACCACCACCGTCCTACTTCAGACCTTTCCATTAATACCACAGACATCTATCTATAAACCACCTGGAGCATGGAATGCACTAATTCAGCCTGTCTTGTATAAAACACATTTTCCTACTAAGACAATGAATCTGATGTATGTCAGCATATACTAAAACAGCAAAGCTAATTATTATTTTAATATGATATTCTTCAAATGGAAATGAGCTGGCATGCCTTCTGTCCAAGGGCAGATGTGTGACAAGGAAAGGTTCAGTTATATTTTGCTAATTTTTTGCCTTTCTATGAGTCAATGTATACCTGGCTTGGAAATGGGCCCTACATTATAAAATCTGGCTTCTCATTTTCATTCTAACTGACTTCCAGAGACTTCCATCTACACTTTTATGCCCCTAACACCAAACTCCACATCTTCAGACAAAATGCAGCCCTGAGGAAATTCAGTGTCAGCTTAAGTCCAGGACACCGCAGAGCTTGTGTCTGCTCTGCTATTTGGATGGTACTATCCAAGTACTGGAACCTTCAGAAGCAATAACACCACAGCTGAAATTAGATAGTCTCTCTCAATGAAATCAGACATAATCAAATACACTGGGTGAGATTAGGCCTTGAAAATGCTTGCGTTTTCTTGATGCTTAAATTCAATCGACCATGAAGCTTTGATAGAAAGCTTATGCAGAGTTGCAACATAATCTGCACCCAGGCATTGCACACTGCATGAGGATGGTGCCATGAAATCTGCCTGAGGACAGTGGGAGGCACACACAGAGAATAAGACCAGGGAGATGGTGTCTGGTGTGTGCAGCTCAAACCAAACCTGCTGCAGAGGTAGCTGTATTCACCTGCTGTGGCTAGGGGCAGCCTTGTTTGCATAACATTCACTGATCTGAATTTTGGTCAGCATTCCTATCTAATAGAGAGCTTCTACAAGGAAGACTCCATCTCTGCATGGAACTTAGACCCTGACCATTGTTGTTGTCCAACAGGAAGTAGCAACTTTTGCCCACGAGTGCTGAAATGCTTACTTACTTATATTAAATATAGAGCAAGAGGGTGTGCAGCCATAATAAATCATTAAATCTCAAACCTACAAGCAGAACATAGCTTCTGGCAAAGCTACTGACCACCTGAAATTTCCTTGGAATGTAGACCCTACAACCAGAGAGAGCCTGTGTGTAGTTGGTGGCTTACTCTTTTATTCTTTTGGTTCTTTACTCTTTGAGGATCTGACACAGAGCTCCCAAATAAATCACACACAGAACCTTATTATTACTTATGAAAGTCTAGATTTAGCTTGGCTTGCTTCTAGCTTTTCTTAACTTAAATGATCCTGTCTACCTTTTGCCTCTGGACTTTTAACTTTCTCTATTTCTGTATATTTTCTTTCTTTCCTTCTTATTCCATGTTTGGCTGTGTGGCTGGGTGACTGGGCCCTTCTTTACTCACTTCTAGAACTTTTCTTCCCAGAGTTCTCCTTCTATTTATTCTCTCTGCCTGCCAGTCCCACCTATCATTTCTCCTGGCTAGCCACTGGCCGTTCAGTTCTTTATTAGATCAATTAGATGCTTAAGACAGGTAAAGTAACACAGCTTCTCAAAGTTAAACAAATGCAACATAAAAGAATGTAACACATCTTTGCATCATTAAACAAATGTTACACAGCATCAACAAATAAAACCCATCTTAAAATAATATTCCGCAACACCTGTCGGAGTAAGTGGTGAACACACCATTTCCAAATGTCTCTCTTTCCCAGGTGAAACATACAGTATCCTGTGCATAGGTAGCCTGCCTCATGAAGCTCTGTGGGGTTCAGGGATTAAGGAAATATACTCTCAGATCCCAACTTTCCATACATGTTCCTTCTTGGTATCACTATGTCTGAGGTCAGCCTATACATGTGGGTTAGTTCTCCCACCTTCTCCTGCACATGACACTCTTTACACTTTTCAAAAGATAAATAAATACACCTCAGGACAACATAAAGGTCCATTATGGTTCAATGGTAAGTGTAATTAAACACACGTGAAGGTCAAACAAACAAACAAAAAAAAAACCCAAACCCTAAGAATAACAAAAAAAGTTGTCTTATGTTTAAGGAAAATCCAGAAATAATACAAGAATAAAGATGGACTGAGTGGCATACATTTGTAATCTCAACGCTCGGGAGGATAAGGCTACACAGCAACATACAAATGTACATGTGCACACACAAAGAGATGAGAAAGAGAGGGGGAATACACATGTTTGGAAATCAGTTCATTTTATGTCAGCAGTGAAGGATCAAGATCCGACATCTAATCACATTCAGATTCACTGCACAGACACATCTATCCTGTCTCCTACAACACTCTCTAGGTGGGGAGAGTTGCTGTCTCTGTCTCTGTCTCTCTGTTTCTTTCTGTCTCTGTCTCTCTGCCTCTGACTCTCTCTGTCTCTCCCTCTCTCTTGTCTCCACCCCTCTCTCCTCCCTTCATCTCCCTTGCTATGCATGGTAAGTCTCAAGGTTTCAGTCTCTTGATAAACAGACCTCAGTTGTTTTGGATGAAATACTTCTCGGTTGTATACGTCTCACAATGAATTGGCACCCATTTAGGTTTCACTAAGTATCTTATTTTAGAAAACAGTTTGTACCATAAGGCTGAGTCCTACTCTTTGAATATTTTATGGAAAAAACAAAAGATTTTATTCTCATTGCTAAACTTGAATTTGTGCTCTTAGAAGGCTTTTACATGTAACAGAATGGAACCCAAAGTGACATTTCATTTGGCAAGTTTGATGAAAAATGAAATGATTAGCATCAGCTGAGAAGCTAGTATCATTTACTTGTCTGTGAAACTTCTCTAACAGGGTGGACATATTTCTAGCTGTGATCTCAGCTATATATAAAGGTCCATTATGGTTCAACGGTAAGTGTAATCAAACACACATGAAGGTCAAACAAACATATGTGTATGTGTGTGTGGTGTGTGTGTGTGTGTGCGTGCATGTATGTATAAGAAAATCCAGCTTCCAGAATGAGCTATGTTAATTTAGAACTACAGTAATTTAATCTCAATGAATGAAATGCCGCACTATCTGGAGAGCTGGTAAATATGCCTCTGGCAGCTGCCTGGTAGTGAAATAATGTTTTTGTCCAGTGTCTTAATTACCTTCCTCTGAAACTAGAGCCCTTAATGGAATCTGTTTAAAGCTACCTTAACTTATTTTTCTACAGTTATGAATACCTATAAAAACTGGAAAATCTTAAGGAAAACCCCACACCTGGATGGGCATTAGAACAATAACTGCATGGTGGGCCACACGATCACCCAGCTAAACAGTTAATTTTACAATATGGTGAAAGGCATTTAAAAGAGTTCAGCATTCAGTCCTTAAGGTAGACTGCATCACTGCCAGAAAATAAGTCTGATCAACTAGCAATTCTTGCAATTGAATTAGCTTTTTTCAATCGCATTACACTATATACTGGATGCACATTTCTCCTTTGCTGTTCTCTGTTCCCTCTGTGCTATCTTATAACTTGGTCAGTTGGGCTGTTGAGCTGGTCCATGAGTGACGCCCTGCCCTGCACTGGAAGACTTGATGTTGGAGTCAACAGTGCGGTTATCCTTTATGCAGTGAGTTAAATAGGACCCAAATCCTCCCTCTTCACTGTGAATTCCTACACAGCAAACTGTGATGAACTCAGTACATAAACTCACAGCATATGAACTCCAAGTGTTCGTTTGTAATAAATAGCTGAATGGCAGCCAATAACAGCCAAGCTTCAGCAGCAGCTGCCAGCTGATTAGATGGTGCCCATCTATACAAGAGCTCAGCACAACCTCCCACTTGACAAGTACCCACATGGGCCCACAAGAGAACTGTTTTCCTAACTCACCTTGTCTGCTGTGGTGGCTCATCTTGCTTGTCAACTTGATTGACTTAAGGAAATGAGGAACCCGTGGGATTGTGGTAAGGGTGTTTTCTGACAGAGTTACCACAGAGGGGCTCTGACACAGCCAACAGTTTAATCTACAAGTGGATTCAAAATCTGAGCACATTACAAAGAGGTGGTAGAAAAAAGGAACCACACGATCAAAGGTGGCAAAGGTCCACTACAAGTCTACCCACTGCCTGCTTGAGTGTGGCTCCCTGAAGCCTGCTGGGTTTTTGTGCTGCCTGCCTGAATCTTGGATGCTCTCTTGTTGAGATAACACAGCCACATTTATTTTGTGTATTATTTTAATTTTAGAAGGGATGTAAAATCTGTATTTCATAGATGCTTCCATTACTACTAGTTGGGAAAGTCCACTGAACTGAGTATCTGATGCTGATAAGGAAACCCTGCCGACTATAACTGTACTACTAAGATGTGATACATCTCTGTGTATAGCATAGGCACATCAGGGATTGGTTAGGGTAAGGGGAAGAAGCATGTGACCCACACATTGAAGAATACTTGAGCTCCAGGTGAAAGGGTTGGAAAATGAATATGCAAAAACTTGAGTGTGTTGCACCACGTGTTTTCCATCTAATGAAGTCTCTGTTTGAACTCAAATGCGAGCAAGCTGGAGATTGCTCACCCATGAGCACTTCAGTACTGTAAAGAAGAGCTGAGAAGCCCAGTCAACCAGCTCATTGCCTGAGAAGCAGATAATAAAAACATGCACATATTCAAGGGACTAGCGGTCAGCAATAAAGGGGTCAAATTCATTTTGGGTTGACCTTGAGGACATTATGCTAAGAAAACAGACGCAGAGGCACAAATGTTTCCTGACTCACTCACAAGAGGGATCAAACAAGTAGTACAGTAATGGCCAGAGACGGGGAATCTTAGGGGGAAGAAACAATGAGGGGAGAGGTTAGTGGAAAACTGTGCCATAGTGTGACCGGGGGAGTTCCTCTTATCATAGTGTACAAGCACAAAAGTACTACTGAGTACTACTAAAAGAAATATGTTGTTAGTCCCATTTCTGGTGCTCTGAAGGAAGCAAATGTGGCTGGAAAGGAGAAATATGTTAAAGTCTTTGAGATTTTGTTCTTGAAGTAAATCTGTCCAGCAACTGATGGAAACAGAGGCAGAGACCCACATCAAAGCGCTGGACTGAGCTCCTAAATTCCAGCTGAAGAGGGGGAGGAATGAAAATATGAACAAAGAGGTCAAGACCATGATGGGGCAGCTTACCTGAGCTAATGGGAGCTCACCAACACCAAAAGGACAGGGAAGAAACAAGCATAGGACCAAACTAGTCCCTTTGAATGTGGTTGACAATTGCACGCCTGGGATTTATCCCTACTGCTTGTACTGACTTTTTGGAAACCTACTCTCTTTGGAGGGATTCCTTGCTCAGCATAGATATAGTATGGAGGGCTTTTGGACTGTCCCCAAAGTAATGTGCCTTACCCTCTCTAAAGAGTGGCTAGGGGTGGGGTAGAGGGGTGTGAGGAGGAAATGGGAGGAGGGGAGGGAGTGGTAACTGGGATTGGTATGTATAATGAAAACAGATAGTTTTCTTTAAAAAAAATTTTTTTAAATAAATAAGCCGTCAAAAAAACCGTTCTAATAAAACAGTCTGAAATGAACATTACCGTGAGATAAAATGTTATTAAAAACTGTGAGCCCTTTGTGGGATTGACAGAGGGGACCTGGAGCTAAATGCTTGTAATTAGCTCTTCAGAAAACATCATTCTTGAACTCCCTCTTAACTCTGCGACCTCCTCAACCCTAATAATGCTTCTTCTAGAATTTTCTTCACTGGGATTGCCTATTTAATATTCAAATGCACAAAAAACTGCTTTCCTTCATCCTTCATAGGGAGATAACATGTCATATTTTGAGTTTCTAAACAACTGGGCTCAACAGCTCCTACCACCCTCTCTGTGAACTCCAGGAAACTGACCTTCGCTGAGCCCAGCTCTAGCACCTTCAGTCCCTAAGGTTTCCACCTCCTTTCTGCTCTCCTATAGCTCTCTGTCCAGCCCGCTGAGAGGGAGGCAATCTGAGACCCTTCCTCACTCAGCTCCTGCCTGTGTTTCTGACCCTATCATGCCTCTCTGTGTGTCTCTCTTTTCTTCCAGATCCAGTATCTGCCCAGTTCTCTCCCCTTGCACATAAGCATAGTGGCAACCACTTCTGCACAGATGGATATCAGTACCACTAAGCCATCTTGTTTCTCAGAGTCTCTGCTGCTCTCTATAGAACATCCCAAGTCATTGTTCTGGTACAGTGATTTCCTTTCGGACCATGTGTTCTTATTAGACAACTAAGGGATATAGTCATCCCTGTGTGCAGAGGACATAGAGCCCGTTTTCCATTCCAGACCTATCCCAGACAGCTTACCAGGAGTCATGGACTCCATAAACACTTTTAACTCATTGTTACTACCTACTAGAATTGTACAGCTTATATCACTATTTTCTTATGTGCAATATTTCATAAGTAACTTTCTGTGCCCTTTCACACTGTGACCAGGACACCTTCATAGCTGAGGGGTTTGCTTCATACCACATAGTTCATAGCTGAGGGGTTTGCTCACCCATGTGCTCTGGAGCAGGTTATCTGCATGATTTCCTGTGTTTCATTGCTAAGGGGGTGAGTTACAGCACCCCTTTACCTGCAAGCCCAGCAGACAATGCCAAGTTCCTATTCAAAGTGACTAGGTCACATTTTTTTCAACTTGGGAGTATACAACAGTTCTAGATAACTACTAAAGCTTAAAACTCTCCAATTTAAAACATTTTAATGTTAATCCATGTTAAAGTGTATTTATTTTATGTTAATTTTGTAATTGGCCAAGAATTAATTGGATTTCAAATCTTCCCATGTGATATCCTTCAAGTTTTTTCCTAATGAATTTTTTACTACTTTCTGATTTGTTATTCTTTAAAAATACACTTTCTATAAACTCACTTATAAATCTTACATTCTATGAATAATTGTTCCCAGGGTGCAACTTTATTATAGAATTTATCAACAATTATAGTGAAAGGAAGCTCTTAGGTGTAATGCGGTTGAATTTACAAGTCTTTTTTACTCATTGCTTGGAATTTTTATGTCGGAATTAACATATTTATTTCCCCATATGAGATTATCAACACAATTTGCACTACACTCTGAAATTCTTTGATGTAAACTTTCACCTTGAAGTAGTTTGTCTTTTGCTTGTTTGTTTTGGCTTTAAATTGACTCCCCAACTAATCCTCCCTTGAAGCCAGTTCCATCCTCAGGAGATTTTTTTCCTTACTTTTCCTTAACAAATCTATACTCTCTATGCACAAAACATTTACTAACCCTTTACTTCATGATAGCAAGGAAAGCACGCGTGATATACTTGAGATTCCACATCTGCCTCTCCATCCTCCAGTCCATACTGTGCACGTACTTGTTACCCGGCTGTTTATAAAGGACCCTTTCTTTTCTCTCTGTGGAAAATGCACCTTCATCCACCTGTGATAATTGGCTATCAGTCAGCTTCACTGGTTATAATTCTGCTCCCGCAATAAATCATAACAATACAAACAAATGCAATGCCTCATTTTGATCAGTGCTGTCAGTGTCTTGCTGGTCCTTGAACCGCTGAGCATTCACATGAAGTTTGAAGTCTTGCATGTGGTTCTAACAAACACACGCGTGCATGCACACACACACACACACAAAGAGAGGGGGAGAGAGAAAGAGGAGTTAAGGAAAGGAGAGGAAGGGAGGGAGGAGGGGAAGGGAAAAGAAAAGAAGGGAAGGAGGATTAGAGTGAGAGGGAGATACAGATGCAATATTGGAGGAGCTTTGGTTAAAATGTTTTGAATCTGAAGATCAAGACCAGAAGAGTAGCTAACAATATTGGTTACTTTGGGTTGCTGTAATAAGCATCATCCACTGTCGCAAACTGTCCTAAGTTGATCATATCCCAGTTCAGGATGCTGGCACCCTACGGTTAGGCCATGGCACAGCTATGGTTTCTGCCAAGATAGATCTTCCTGGCCGAGGGTGAACCGTACCAGTACAGGATGCTTTCTGGTTCCTGTGGGAGTCGCTCCAGTTTCTCCTTTTGCCTCCCCACACTTGCCTCCTCTGTGTCTCTGTTTCTGTATTTCCCATGACGTCAGGAGATGTGATTTAGACCACAGTAGAATCAACTGTTTTCCTGACATCTTCAAGACTATATTTACAACTCAGACACTCTGCAGAGTCCAGTGAAGACTATCCAGTAGTGCTGTTTAAAGGGCACTGAACCTCAACTTACCATACTGTGAAATTAATTTGGTGAACGTCACATGAATTTTTTAATTATGTTTCTCTCCATATGTATTATTGAAGTCGAGATTTTTAAAAAGATCCTGACACAGCTTCTTCCCATATCTGCTTTGGGTGTATTTTGTATTGATTACTTTACTTGGATATAAATAATTCATTACAGATTGTTATGGAGGAAAAGAAATTAAATATTTCCTGACATATTTATTATTTAGAAAATTGTGAAATCATCAATAAACAGATTTTATCTTATATTATTACTATCTTGCTAAGTGTCATTAATAAAGCATGTCCATTAAGATATGCTATAAAAAAATCTGACTTTATTTTCCACTTTGAACATTTTATAAAGTATTTTAATGTATTCAGGAAATAATAGTATTTTTCAAATACTAGGATCAGTGTTTACCTAATGATCCTTACTTCAAATCCCCTTTTCTGGCTCTGTATACCCTTATTGATTTTCAGTCTGCTTAATATTTCTATCATGAAACAGGCATTTCAAAAATATTCACTCAAAAGTTGGTCTGTCTTTTTTCTTCATTGTCCTGTCAATTTTCTTTTTGCTTCCTAACTTCAAGGGCCGTGTTACGAGCCTCATAAGGTTTCTAGGATAGTTAAATCCCCAGCGTTTGGGCATCCCTAGTGTATACACTGACAGATTTGTTGCTGAGTGTCCATTAATTCTGATATTAATTAGATACACCCACTTCTCTCTTGGTAGCATTGTACAGATGGATAGCTGGATGTATAACGCATACATAAAGAGGTGGATTGATTAAAAGCATTTCATTTTTTCTTCTTCTACCTAGTTTTTGATTGTTTTGTTATCTTATTGTTGAGTGTTTTTTAAAATCAACCAGTAGCTATTTCCTGAATATCTTCTGATTAACCTCTTCTTTTTCCCTGGTCATGATTTTCCCTTCTCTGACTTTTACACATTTTATTTCTGCTTACTTAGTGGTTAACCTTGAAACTTGGACATGCATTAGTGTAATACTGCTTCAATTTTTCTTGCACTAAATTTCCATCCAGTTGTACAAAACCTTACAAGGGTGATCAGCAATCTCTAAGTTAAAGGTTTTTTTCCACCCTATAACAAGATGTCTTTAAGTTTGGCCACAATCAATCCATCCCAGCTGCTCCTATTTCTGTGTAAATATTTGTTCATGACCTTCCTTTTGCCTAATTCCTTTCTTTACATTTTCCTTCAATGAGGCTTCCTGCTAGTGAATCTGTTCACGTCTCCTTCAAAAGCAGAACACATTAACTGCCTGTACAGTTTTTCTAATAAGAAAACAGCTTTATGTTGTCTCGTTTTGAACATAAAAAGCTGTTCTAAGTTTAGCTTTTTCCATGATGCCAGATGTCTTTTCTCCCTCAGCACAATAAAAAAATAATGTATTTGCCCTGCTGAGAAACCAATTGCCACAAGGAAACCAGTCTTTCGTTCGCTGGTTCTACAAAGGGGGCCTACTTTGTGCATCTCATCTTCTTTGCTGAGATGGGTGCTGTGTCCACTCTCGACTGGGCTGAGTGGTGCTAGGCTGTGAGTGATAGTGTGGCCAAGCTTGACTAGGCTGCTAGGATGTTACCTTTTAATCACCAGCTTCCCACGATTGTGAACCACCTGAGAGTCCCAAACCAGAGGCATTATCTAGATCATGTTGGTGGGTGTCATTTTCTGTGAGGGACTGTTTTATTATTTGGGGTAAAAGACGCATTCTGAATGTAGGTGGCCCCGTTGTGCTCTGGAGTATGTAAGCGCAAAGGAAGTAAATAGCAAGGATCTACAAGTTTCTTCTCTCTCTGCTCTTGACCATGGACATGATACCCTAAGATCTTAATTGAACTTCACACCGGTGATGCATTGTGGCCTGTAATTTCAGCCCAATGCACCCTCTCTTTCCCTGGCTGCTGTGGCAGGGTTCTTCACCACAGCAACGGAAGCGAAGCTGGAATGGCCATGTTCTGAATTTGTCTGCTCTGATATCCCCACACTACCCCTTGTCGTTTCATGGTTGTCTCCATCCTCGATTGCCTCTTACTGCAATGTTGTAGGTCTCCAGTCCCCCTCCCTGTGAAAATTGGAACATGGCCATGACCTCAAGTTCTGCTCTAACTCTGCTCTTTCTGATCACATTGCTCACCCACTGAGACTCGGGCCTCACTGTTCAGCTTCTCCCAATGGTAACTAATCATCTCACAGGATGTTTCACTATAATCATATTCTTGTGTATCTTTACTCTAGAAGTTTCACTTCTCCATATTGTTATGGTAATAATGCTTTTCTTTACTCTTCAAAATTTTTGTATGAAATGATTGGCTCAAATTGTGCATGGCAGATTCCCTCTAGGACCTACAGTGTGATCTATTATTGTCATCATATCTTGGTTGATATGTTTTGAGATTGTTACTTTGAGCTACTGTTTCATGGGGCATTGTCTGTAGGCATAATAGGGAGACAATGCCGTCAGAGGTCCACATGCTATTCTGAAGTACCAAGCTGCACCACCTCAGAAACCACGGGTAATACTAATGAGAAATGCCAGCTGCTGCCCTGACCTCTTAGAAGACACGCTTCCTTCCAACACCAATAATTAGATGAGCAGATATCTCTCTCTGTCTCTCTCTCTGTCTTTGTCTCTCTCTCTCTCTCTCTCTCTCTCTCTCTCTCTCTCTCTCTCTCTCTCTCTCTCTCTCTCTCTCTCTCGTGTGTGTGTGTGTGGTTTATCTGTTTCCAAAGGTAACCCTGCACCTAGTATGGATGCTTACAGATTTCTGTCTGTCTTTGGTCTAAATGTCACATCCCGTGGCCTGCAGGTGCAGAGCAGACATATCCCTGAGCTGCAGTGGATCCTGCAGACTAAACGTAATTTTTGCTTCCTTGTTCCCTCCCCCTTCTTTCCCTTCCTTCCTTTCTATTGCTCCTTTCATTTTTTGCCTCCTCTCCTTCTTCCTTTTTTCCCTTTTCCATTTGGAGTCTCTTTTTCTTTCCAATTAAACTGTTCAATGGATTCATCTCCTCACTTTTCCCCTGCTCAAAAGTGATTTTATCTACATCTCATTGATTACTCTGCAGTAAATGTACCTCTAATCATTTATGTTAAACTACATATTTATATATAACATATAATGCAAAGATGATCTAGGAATTAGTATTTTCGGAGAATTAGTGAAACATTTGTTCCCATCTTAAATATGGGAATCACTTCATAAGTTATAGATGGGCATGCTGTCACTTCTTTATTGTCATAAATCACTGGAAGTTGTACCCTTTTCTGAGTAATAAATGTAACTCTGAGTGTCTACTGTTAATATAGAATATGCAGAGTATAAGATACACTATTTAGAAAACTATCAGTTCTACCATGCATGTCTCACAGGAAATCATCCTCATGTATACTCTACTGACATTTCAGAAATCTTATACATCTTAGTAGAATTCAGGAAAATTAAAATGAATCAACACCCTACAGTGAAACCTCCAAAGAAACACAGAGAGCCACACTGACATCTCAAATCAAAGCAAAATTTAGATCTTCGTTTTTCACGTCAGACAGCATGCTCGGGGATTCTTGTGTAAGATATGCAAGCATAGGACTGTAGAGCTCGGAGATTCCATTCTGGACACGGGATCGCTCCTCGCTGTTCTCCATCTTCTGAATGACAGCCCATGGAGAGAGGAAGCCGGAAGAGGACGCCAAGTAGGTTTCGAAATTCTTGCTTTCCCTCCATCAGTGCTGACAATCTCCTATCAAGACTGCTTTACTCCACAGGACTTCAAGGTGACAAGTGCAATAACCTTCAAAGTTTAACAGGAACATGGAGATTCATCTTCTGCCTTCTACTTCTAGCTTGTGCACACTCTTATTAAAATATGAGCTTGAGGCCCAAGACTTACAGCAGAGAAAGAGATTTGAACTGGTCAAGATGACTTTGTTGGTTATGGTCTCTATTACTGTGAAGAGAAACCATGACCACAGCAACTCTTATAAAGGAAAACATTTAACTATGGCTCAGAGGGTTAGTCCATTACCATCATGATGGAACATGGCGGCATGCAGGCAGACATGGTGCTGGAGAAAGAGCTGAGAGTTTGTTCTTGTTTCATAGGCAAAAGAAGCAACCTTGCGTCACACTGAGCATAGCTTGAGCAAAGGAGACCTCGAAGTCCACTCCCACAGTGACACACTTCCTCCAACAAGGCCATACCTACTCCAACAAGGTCACACTTCCTAATAGTCTATGAAAAGGGGGGAACATTTTCTTTCAAACCAGAATAATAATTAAGGTTGGGATTCTGGGTATGGACCGAGGGAAAACACACAGTAGGAGGGGAAAGCACAACAGGACTGGAGATGGAACCCTCACCTCTAAATAAATCTTCCTCCTCAAATAAGCACAATATGCCTTTCAGGAAACATTACTTGCTGGCTTTAGCTCTCCTAGTACACTTATTTAACACATGTGTCCCATTGTTCAGCCAATGGAAATCTTCCTCCCAAACAACTCCTCATTCTTATATTCTGAATCTTCATTTTATTCTTCCTTCCCCGATAAAACCCTGTCCCCGTGACATCAGCCTGCTGGCCTCCTAGACAACCTCATCATTGATGCCTGCTGTAACTTTCCCTGTAGTAAACACTTACAACACACAGTTTTCCTCTTGCAGCTAAAAATAATATTTATACAATGCATAATACACAATATGGAAAATATGAAGCAAGACTTCAATTTGTTTGTTTTTATAATTTCCCACAGCAGCTTACAAATCATCTTGAACAAAATTAAAAATTAGAAGACATGGAGATATGATGAGTGCTAAAATATGCTATCTATTTTTTCTGATAGACAATAAAATGGCTCTAAATTCAGAGATATCATTCATTCATATAGTTTGTTGCAATTATGCCAAATTTGTGTGTTACTGTTTATTCCTCACCTAAACATGAGGATCAGAAGAAGTCATGTCATTGTTCAATTTATTTACAATGGAAAATAAATAGCTTCAAAAACCAGATTGTTAACAACAGATTGCAGAATGCTGTGTGTGTTACAGTTCTTGCATGTTTCCTAAGGTAAGGAAATATATTGTCAATTATATGCTATCTGATAGTGGAGATTAGTCTAACTCACTGAAGTTAAATCTGTAATAAGAAAATCATTTTATCACTCATTATATATGCTACTGTTCATCTTGGAAAATTAATAGGTTAACTGAAATTAAGCTCAAGCCAACTGAGATCTGAGTTAAAGGAGGCCTTGAAAACAAACCTGTTTGAAATCAGGAATGACTCCTCACGATACATCTTCCAGCTGCTTCGAGACTCCTCCAGCTTGTTAATTCTGAGCTCCAATTGCACTTTTACCCAAAGCCTCTGTTCTGACTTGCATGAAGACTGAAGCAAACCAGCAGCCAAAAGGAGTCTTTGATCGCACCCTCTCATACAAAGTGAGCAGGCTGTCATGGTAAACCATCACATTCCCATTGACATGGGCACTTCAGCTCATCCATTGCAGTCAATTCTTGAGTCTCTAAGACAAGGACCATTAATCTTAGTTTGATTGACGCTATAAGATTAAAACTGTGATAGTATGTAGGTTTTATCAACTATGAAAACCAAATATTGCTGAAATAAACTATTTGCAATACATGAACTTGATCGTGTTAGTCATTAATAAAACCTTACCACACACACTCACACACACATACACACATGCAGAGAGAGAGAGAGAGAGAAACACACACACAAACTGAGAGAAAGAGAGAGAAGGTGAGCAAGAGGGAGAGAGAGAAAGAGACTGAAGCAATAGAGGAAGGAGAAAATGTTGGCCAATCTGTAAACTCTCATCTCTTTATTCCCATGCTCTGTGTTATGATTCTCTCACTAGCTACGTACTTAACCTTCGCAGCAACTCCATCAATTGGACTGTCTTGGTGGTTTCCATTTTGCTAAAAGAAATTTAATTATAAAATAATTATAATAAGTACATTTCCTCCTTAGCTATTATTATTATTATTATTATTATTATTATTATTATTAAAGTGTGGGAGAGCACTTTGGAATCATCTAAGTTTTCTGTGTTCATTTTGAAACTCAGGCAATTTCCAGGACTTCCTATTTTACTCATGATGTTGGAAAACAAAATATATAATTTTAAATGATTTTAATGCACTTTAAAAGTGAATGAATTAATTGCCCCAACTTTCTTGCAGACTCGCGGGTTAGAATCTTTAAGTACTGGCAATTTACTCCTTTGTAATTCTGCAATTGGCCAAATATTTTTAGAATTAAAATCCCTTTAGATGGTGATGTGATTGATTCTATGTGGACATACTGAAGAGCAAAGTCTTTTGTATAAAACTATTTTCATGACATTTTTTAAGTTTGCAAGTCTATTTAGAAGACATAAAAACCCTACTGGAACAGGAACTTCGATTCAGTAAACTTTGGTCTTTATGGGGACTCAGCACAGAGAGGTTCTTAGTGTCAGTACATCTTACGCACTGTAACAACATTCAAATCATATAAATTTAGGCAGAGGGTGAAGTATTTGCCCCAGTTGTATGCCCAGTCTAGTCTCTTCTTTCCACAGTGGCTGGTTTTCCGCAGCGGAAAGAGCTCATCCCTACCCAACCCCTCCCTTCTGACTGCTCTGATGCTTCTCCTTAGCTCTTCCTGCTCTTTCATGGTGAATCCTCGCATGCTATTCCCTCCACCTCCACCACCCCGAAACCCAAGGGTGCAACAACCGATTCTTCACAGGTAATTCAACATTCCCCCAAGAAAGTTCGGTTTGCCTGCCTTCCAGATGGAGGCACTGCCTACTAGGTGAATATGAGCTTGACTTCTATTTTGCTCATCACATGACATGAGCTTAAATGTGTACACTTCCTATCTAGGCTAATATACAGTTTTAAATGCATCTGAAATGCAAATCAAAACAACTCTGAGATTCCATCTTACACCTGTAAGAATGGCCAAGATCAAAAACACTGAGGACAACTTACGCTAGAGAGGTTGTGGGGAAAAGGGAACACTCCTGTACTACTGGTGGGAATGCAAGTTAGTACAACCCCCTTGGATGTCAGTGTGGCAATTTCTCAGAAAATTAGGAAAAAAAACCTTGCTCAAGTCCCAATGATACCACTTTTGAGTATATATCATGAAGATCTTTTCTCTACCTGTAAGTCTACCATATAGATTGAAGTGTCATGTTCCTAAATGCTTAGTCTCCGCTTTGTACTATTTGCACTGATGTCTGCTTTTGTAGCCATAATTACATTATAACCTATTATAATGTAAGTATCACCTGGAAGCTCCTTGGTTTATGATTCTGGGTGAATCCTTATCATTGTTTTCATTTCACAATTAACTTCACATAATTTGCAACTGTGTAGACTTCTATGTCTAGCTCTTCAAACCATAAGTTGATAAGGCAGTAGGCAGTAGGTCAGTGATGTGTGGTTAATTTAAAGATGAGACTGTGATAGAAAACAGAGAATAGTGCATTCTAAGATTCAGAATATCTTCATTTTCATTGATAGACACCACAGGGTATATGTTTTGTGTTTCTCTGACAACACTAACCTGCACTCGTGAAACAACTCATTGAACACTCCTTTAAACACCCAGATTCAGTTGACTCTGTTCGAAGTCCAACATCAAGGTAAGGCCACCTTACGGTATTATAGAACAACACTGTGGAGCTCTAGCACTGAAATACCTGGTGATAAAATACATCTTAGCTTTGAAAGGTATTCATTTTTGTTTGCACATCCAATTTGTAGTTTGTGTATCAGTAAGCTATAGTTTGCATCACTGAGCTACTTTCTTTGCACATAAATAAGTCATAGTGCATGTCAGTTAGAAGCTATGTAAAGTGTATCAATACACTAATTTAAATACCACTATATAGAGAATTTTATCATAAACCGTTTTTTATATATAATTAACCTACAGACCCCAAATCATAAGATCTCTGATGGTCTATCTTTCAGTTTGAAGTTAAGTTAAATGATATAGGAAGACGGCTCAGTGCACAGAGCACTTGCCTAGCCAGGATGAGGACTAGAGTGAAGATTGCTAAAATCCATTCAAAGACTGAGGCAGTAGCATGCCAGTAACCTAAGGGCACCTGCTATAAGGTGGGAGGCAGAAACAGGAAAGCCCTTAGTCATTCCCAGGTCAACTAGCCGGGCATAGAAAGCTGTGTCCACAAGAGAGCCATGTAGTGGTATATTATTTGTATTTTGATAAATAAATCTCCCATGAAGACCAGAGGCAAAACTAAAGCCACTAGTTCAGGTGATGGTGACACACACCTTTAATCCCAGGTTTTGGGAGACAGAGGCAGGCAGACGGAATAACCAGTTCAAGGTTACCCTGGGTTATACAAAATCAGTGTAGAAACAAATCCAAGTGGTGGTGGCTCACACCTTTAATCCCAGTCCTTGGGAGTCCCATGCCTTTAATCCCAGCACTAGAGAGAATATAAAATGGGAGGAGAGAGAAGCTTAGTCTGTTTAGTTTGAGGTCACCCAGTCTTAGTAGAGGTAAGACTTCTCTAGTGACTTGGCTTCCTTGCTTTACTGGTTTTTGGGTTGATACCCAATTTCTGTCTCTGGATTTTTATCATTCATGCTACAGAGCCTGCCTCAAAAAGATGGAAGTCAAAAATTAACACCTAAGGGTGGCCTCTGACCTCCACAAATGTTACAGTACTTATACACCCATATTCACATACACGAACATACACACACACACACACATTTTAAAGATAAAGATTAGTTAGTTTAGTTTCATACTAGTAGTTAACAATATCCTCAGTTTAAACCATGTCTATCAATGCTCAAGTCAAAGACATACTTTGGTACCAATATTTATAATTATCTTAATGTGTGTCAGTTCTATCAAATATTGCTGACTTTTGGTTAAAGTTCTTCAGCAACCAGGAACTTGAGCAACCTTTAAAGTTTTTTCAAAAACCTCATAAACAGACTGCCTTTCGGCTTCCTCTCCCGTGCAGCCAAAAGTGCTTTGAAGTCATCATAATACTCAAAAGCCGACTTGTTCCCACAAATTAGGATTTGTGTGATTAGTTTTACCTTTGTGCATTGTTCCCTGCACAGAGGGGAAAATGGATTTTGCCCAACCCTCTCAATATAATAATAAATTTATAAAAATCCAAAAATACCAGAAAGGTTTGCCTAAGCCCTCAGCAAAGAGTCTATATTACTGAAAAGACCCAAGCCAGATTCTTTTCCTTTGTAGCCTTTAATTTAATTACCAGAATGCATAATTTATACACTACCCATTTACAAGTGCTTCCACGTAGAGTTTATAGCCTCAGCCAGGCAGCAACCAGCTATTCTGACAGCCTCTCCACTTTGTCGGTGGGTTAGCTGGACAGCCCGATAAAATACGTCCAGGCACTACAGAGCTTGGAGAATAGTGGCGTTACTGGCCAGTGGACTTTGCAGGCGGGGGTCACTGTTCTCTTGGGGAGCTCCGACTTGCGGGACCCTATGTTAACTACTCGGCTTTGCATTGCCTGAGTTCTCCCCTGGTGGCATCAAATCTCCCTATGGAGAAACCGAAGTGCTGTAGAGACTCCACTGAGATTTACAGCTGGAGAAAGTGATCTGATTCACTGCCCTGATGTCCCAAAAGCAGCTCTACACATGGTCAGGAGAGTGAGGGGGCTGTTCCATGGCCTCTCCTATAAGATGCTTTCCTTGGGGGCAGGCTACTTTGAGGTCACAAATAAAAAGACTGAGAAGCCTTGTGCTGCCAGTTCTACAGAAAGCTGTAGAAATCAACTGTTCTATTTGGCTGGAGTTGACATCGGTCTCCAGTGTACGCCTTCCCCAGACAAACTTTCGTGACAATAGCTCCTTAAGACAGGCCTTGGTTTCAAGCAAGTTCTAATTTAAGATTTTTATGAGATGAGAAAAGTTTCCAGATAGCTCAGCAGTTAATAACACTGTTCCATCAGAGGCATCAGATCAGGCAGCTCATATCTACCTGTTATTTCCAGCTCCTGGAAGACCTGCTGCCTCTGGCCTTCGTAGGCACCTGCTGTTCTAATGTGCACATACCCCCGCCCACAGACACATATACAGGATTAAAAATTTTAATAATCTGCATAAATAAATAAATGCCTTCTCTGAAATCCAACTTCTGTCTGTAGCTTGCACAGCTCCCTGTTATTTCTTTATAGGTATCAAGTCTTAGCCTCTCTTACAGAACAGAGATTAAAAAGATGTAGGGATTACAAGAGTCTCATTGATTTAATCTTTGATGGATGGCATGCCTTTGTTGCCCAATGCACTGGTTAAATTATTTATACTCAGTAGTTAAACTCTTCAGGGAGAGCTAAGGGAACAGAGATATATTCACAACCATCCTCTGAGCTAAATATGGCTAAATGCTTCTGGAATGGAATGCCAGGTTGGGGAGGGAGAAGAAGATGAGGAAAATCAGTGAAATTGGACTAGTAGAGAATTGTGACTATTATAGAGAAACCAAGGCAGGTGATGACAGCAATCATTCAGATCACATGAGCTTCTACAGCTGCAGAGCAGACGCTGTTCATGTTCTATGAGGTCCAGTCTTCCTGGACCACTATACAGATCTTTGTGGACTGAGGATAAACAAGGTGGGGAACATCCCCATAGTGGACCCAGACTGTAGTTCAGTGTGTACATTTCTACTGAATGTCTCCTTTCAAGGGTGATAAAGTAAAAATATCCCATCGCGATGAATTGGAACAGATCTGTTTGAGGCTGGACTCATTTTACAGATTTAGAAGATGACTTTAGAAAGGGTGCTGCACCATTCTATAAAATGATCTTGTTTTATGGGAAGTTAAACTGATGCCAGAGAGGGCAGGCATCTTGCTAACACCACCCTGTTGCATGATGAAGCTCCAGCAAATCCCAAGTCCTTGCCAAGTCTGCTAAGCTTCCTGGTCGATTCTGTCTTTTCCACTAGTATTGTTTGTTTGTTTGTTTCTCTCATAGAATGTTCTAATAGTTTCACTAACCATTCTTGGTCCATGGATCCACTATTAAAGTCTAATAGGTTTGCAAATATCTTCTCACTCATTTTGCTTGTCTTAGAGATAGTCTCACTAGTCAGCTGAGGCTAGACATAAACTGGGCCTTTCCCTCCTGTATGTACAGTGTGAGGATTGCAAGTATTCACCTGTAAGTCCAGCTTTGCAATGTTCATTTACAACATATCACGTCCTTTTATCTCACAACTGGATCTTACATCAGCAGCTTAGTCCCTGCAGCACACTGGTAGCTTCCAGGTGTGGTCCCAGATGGCTGGCTGCTCAGGCTTGCCCTTCCTACCCAGCATCTTTAGAGCATCATAAGACTCAAACCCAATGTGTCACTGGCCCACTAAATCAACTGAACAAAGCTTATATGAACTCACAGAGACTGCACAAGAGCAAGCACAAGGTCTACATGGGTCTTCACCAGGTCCTCTGCATATAGATGGATGGATAGATAGATAGATAGATAGATAGATAGATAGATAGATAGATAGATACATACATACATACATAAACATATATACATATATATACATATATAAATATAGGTAGATAGCTATCTTTCAGATTAATGTTTTTATGGGACTCCTGAGTATGTGAATGACTGGGTCTCTGATTCTGATTCTTGGGCCTCCTCTTAGGCTCTTTTCCTTAGGTTGATTTGCCTTGTCAAACATTAATGTGATGTTTCTTGTTGATCTTATTCTATTTTTATTTTGTTACCTTTTGTTGTTCTCTCTTAGAGGCCTGTTTCCTTCTAATAAGAGACAAAAAATGGAGTGAATACTGATGGGAGGGGAGGGGAGAACAAACTAAGAGGAGTAGAGGAGGGGAAAACTAATTAGAACGCATTATATGAGAAAGGAGTCTATTTTTAATAAAAGAGAAAAATGTTCATTTACATACCTCTTTCATATTAATTATTTCAATTAATACTTAAATTAGGATTGGGATCATAACACATTTATTTAAATATCTCATTAACTGACCGTATTAATATAATAAAATGCAGCTGATCTCGCACAGCTAAGTGACTTTAGAAGAAGACTTATGTTTGTCAGTTTCATGAATTTACACGATGAATTACATTTTCACTTTCATTTCCATTCCTGACTTTCATTCACCCTTTCTTACTGAATCGATTCTTTCTAGCAAGTCCATCTCCTACTTTAATGTCTCCTTTTTATGATTTTTTTAGATCATCGGAAAATAGAAAGTTGGTGAAATTCCTATATAAGAGGTGTCCAGACTGAGGTCTAGGAAGAAGGAAGATTGGTGTTTTCGGCAATACACACTCCAGATTTAGACTGAAAAATAAAACTGTGAAATTTCTTTGATCATGTATGTAGTAAACTATAACCTGGAGGGAGGGAGAAAAAAAGAGGGGAAGCAGAAAGGGAGGGAGTGGGAGAGAGAGAGAGAGAGAGAGAGAGAGAGAGAGAGAGAGAGAGAGAGGAGACTAGTGAGTCTTTCCACTTTGGTGTGCATGCGTGTGTTTACAAGCAAGTGTGTACACTTCTGAACAGTGCTTATTTGTTATCGTGTGAGTAAATTGTTTCCCAGGGAAAGGCACAAATCACAGCACTTGTGTGGATGACAAAGGACAATTTATAAAAGTCAGTTCTTTCCTTCCACCACCTTTATGTGGGCTCTGGGCATCAAACTCAAGTCTCTAGTATTGCGTGGTGAGCTCCCCTGCCCCCTGAACTATCTCATAGTCCCTAATAGCTGTACATTATATTTCTATTAAAGATGGCTCCAATATTAGCCTTTTCCTGCATTAAGCTCCACGCTTTAAAAAACAAGATTTTATTCTTAACCCCACTAACAAAGTTCTTTTTCAAAAGAAAAAAAATGAAACACAGCACCCTTTGCATTCTCATCTGACTGTGATGTTGGCATGCGTCTGTACCATGCGCCCTCCATTGCGAACACAGTCCTAGTTGCTCAGTGCTGAGCATGAAGAGGACCTCACCCTGAGTCACAGCAGTGACCTACTGTGATCCATGTGATCTGTGTCGCGTACCCGGGGATGTTCTCATGAGGATAAGGGTGAGCTAGGCTCCAAAGCAGTATCAGGGTTTGTCTCTCCAGCTGCACTAGAATGGAAGTCTTCCATCAAGGAATGATTAAGAACCATGTTTCCTCAGTAAGGAAAGTTACCCATTACCCTCCAGTCTAGAGAACACCTATAATCACACACAAATGATGCAGCTTTCAGACATTGGGCAATCTCCTCCTGTAACCAGGTACAGTACAGCAATGTGCTAAATGACCTACACAGATCACGGTGAAGTGGGCACATGCTTGTGACGCGCACCATTATCCCCAACAAAACTCTTGGGTTATGAATAATGTTATTGTCAGGCAGGGGGCAGGATGACAAATACATCAAAGATAAACAACTTAGAGAACTATGAAAAGAACATGGAGATTACTCAGGCTTTTAAAAACCATTATAGGAAACCTTAGGATTTTGTGATCAAATATCTCTGACCCTGGTACAAGTCCAGTCTAGCTCTCACTTAAAAACCCTGCAATTAAATTGACTAATAAGAATCATGTTAACACAAACTCGCTCATGCTTTCGTGTTGAGAAAATATCTTCATGTCGTCGGTTAATGATGGTTTAAAAAAAGAAAGAAAAAGAAGGGCCAATTAATCCAACTACCTTGTGTTTTCCTCCATCATTTCAAGGAAAAAAGAGCATGTTTCTTCACCATTCACATTTAGCACATTTCCCTAATTAATGCAATTTGATAAAATGAAACAAATTCATGATGTCATTAGCCAAGTTCTGCCTAATGAAGTTAGTTCTATAAAACATTAACTGCAGAACAAGATCCATCTCTGCAACGGAGGAGGCACATCCATCATCGCGGCACACTTCTGCTTTGGAAGTACAAATCAGGAAGCCTTATCACCACAATCATCATGTCTTGATAAATCAACATAAATTAGCATTTTGATGAATGCAGCCATTAAACCCAGGCTGAGATTGGAGGACCCTACTCCTTGGAACTTCTTCCTGGGAGGCTGAGAGACTAGAGTGAAGTGCTGTCCTTTTACCTTTTAAAATGGAATTTATCTCAGGGAGTTTGACAATAGCCATCAATATATTTCAAATCATAGGGATGGGGGAGTCCATTTGTATAGACTCATCTTTCTTGGAACGAAAGAAAGGAGAATCGCTAAAATTTATACAAAATTACAAATACTTTTGTGTAAGTATTCCAGTTAATTTCTTGTAGAACATTTCACTGTTATTCATTTAATTACTTTGGTTTTTCTAGACAGTGTCTCATGTAGCCTAGGCTTGCCTAAGCTTGTTCTGTAGCCAAAAATGACCTTGAAATCCTGACCCTTCTGTTTCCCTCTCCCAAGTGCTTGAAGGACAAGTGTGCCTCATTCTGCCTGGATCCCTTGCAGCACTTTTTACACCCAGACTAGTATGGACATCTCCTATACCAGAGTGCACATTCCTGGGCACTAAGAAAGTAGAACTTAGACACTTCAAAACATTCTCCACCCTAAGCAAAGGGAGGTCCCTTGTATGCTTTCCTTTCCTCTCTCCTGGCAGGCATGGACATCATACTCACAAATATGCCTCCTCCTTCCTTTACATTTCATGATTATTGTTGTGCACACATGACTCATTTTAGTTCATCACACAGCATTTTAATTTTTATTATAAGATACATAATTGCTACTTCCTAATTTTTCAGCTATTGCCATTTTTTTCAGCTAAAAGTTACCAAGACACCCTTCGACTGTCTCTGTCTGCTTGGGCCCCCTTAATGACTTCTGAAAGTTTCCAGGAGTTTATCTGACCCTGGTTGGTCCCAGAAGCCTTGAGAAACACTGTTCAGTTACCTTTTTAAAAATTTGAGAATTGTATATTTTTTATCTGATTGGTCTATCTCTATTTTTTTCTTTCATTATGTCAGGGTTCAGGGAAAGAAGACACAGAAATAAAATACTACTCTCACCATGTTATATAAAAATATTGACCCAGTCAAACTATCATTTTATTTTATTTTATTTTATTTTTTGGTTTTTCGAGACAGGGTTTCTCTGTGGTTTTGGAGCCTGTCCTGGAACTAGCTCTTGTAGACCAGGCTAGTCTCAAACTCACAGAGATCCACCTGCCTCTGCCTCCCGAGTGCTGAGATTAAAGGCGTGCGCCACCACCACCCAGCCTAAACTATCATTTTAATGTCTTGCAGTTGGATCAGTTAATGAGAAGCATGTTAGGACAAAATATTTATATTAGAAGGGGTCAGCTTGGTGCATTATTTTCTCTCTCTCTCTCTCTCTTTTGTTTTTTCGAGACAGGGTTTCTCTGTAGCTTTTAACCTGTCCTGCAACTGGCTCTTGTAGAACAGGCTGGCCTCGGGCTTAAAGACATTCACCTGCCTCTGCCTCCCGAGTGCTGTGATTAAGGCATAAGCTACCACTGTGTGGTGGTGCATTGTTTTCAGTATGAATCTTTGCCCTTGATATTGCTTTAACAGCAGATCCCTCTATTAAGCTTCCCCACTGTAAAGCAATATCATTCCACTTCTATTATGTAAATGTCAGAAGACAGTTACTAAGAACACCCGAAAATTAAGTCTCATAGAGTGACTGGCCACCCATCCAGAGAATACTTAGAATAATTACTTTTAATTCTGCACATCGGCTTTTTTTATCCCCCCATTTATTTATTCATTAAGTTGCATCAGTTTAAGGTTATCAATATTTGTCTTATACCTTCTGTGCCATCTCTGTACTATCTCTGTGCTACTAGCACTGAGTCGTAGCCAACTAAATGTAGTTAGCTTCCATGTCCCTTCAGCAGGTCCCCCTCATCCATGTGCCTCAGTTTCCCTGTGCGCGATTTAGCACAAACATTCAGAGACATCAGGTGCTACAAGCTATTTTTTTATATTGTTTGCCTTAGTGTCCCAACTGCTCATTCCTCTAGAAGAAAGTCGAGCAAGAGAAAGTAAAAATACATTTCAACTATATAGTCACAATATTGTAAAGGAAAATGACCAAGTAATATTGTTCCTTCTGGGGTGTTATTTGAGACATTTCTCCATTCTCGCACTAAGAAGTTAGCAACAGAGGCAACCATTGTACCAAACTTCACAGAGATGTGCATTTAGAGGATCCCTGTGGTGATTGCTGTGCTGAGAGAGGGTTGGCTCCCAATGCTCATTTTGTGCTTTTCCTTTGACCCATTCACACAGGCATCCTCATAGGCAAAGACATCCTGGCTGACTTCTATCCATTTTGACAGGGGTAGAATGGAAAGCATGTGTTGTTCATCCCTACTCTGCTGACCAGAGCACAAATGAGGGAGCACTCAGAACAGCAGCATGGAAGATGCTCGGTGTCTCACAGCACACAGCAGACTCCTCACCTAGGATGCTGGGTGTCAGAAGTCAAATCAAACCACACTGTCCTACACAAGGGCCCTCAGCAGTTCCTTCAACCCGAAACACATCTCAGAACTCCTTCCCCTTACAACATGACATTCAAGGTCCACTCTGTCCAATAGCATAGTGGACACTCCTCGTGGTGGGCTGTCCTTCTGAGTCCTATGCCTAGAGAGTTTGGCTCCTGACACTGCCCACGGGTCTGCTTAGGCCTCTGATGGCTCCTGTGTGTAGTTATTATTCTGAACCACGCAGAGCCTGCTTGGCTTTTATTGACAAAAAAGAAGGAAGAGGAAGAGAAGGAGGAAGAAGAGGAGGAGGAAGAAGAGGGGGAGGAGGAGCTCACGAAGTGCCTGCACACTGTGATCATCCAGAAACTAAAACCAGAGATGCTCTTGCCAAGGTCCCATCATGGATTACACTTTAACTGGCCCAAGATGTAGTCTAGGTATCAGGAATTCTAAAATCCTTAGGGGCTTTGGCTGGTGGCTGGAGCACAAGCCCCACAAAGTCAAGGCTAACCAAGAATGACCTCCCTGGATATGTAGGAAGGAAGGCATCAGAGTAAGCTGACTTTGACTTACCACTGGTCTAAAGGGGGTCAGAGTGGCTGCTCACCACGCTCAGCATCATGGGAAATGAGGTGTTTTGAGGCTCAAGTGTAGTGTGCATTTTTTTACACACCAAAAACTCAGACCTAGGAAAACCCCTTAATATAGGTCATGTTGGTCTCATTCATATTCCTGATACAACTGCAACAGCATGTGAATTGAAACATCCCTGTCTGTCCTGAAGTTTATTTGCAGACTTGCAGGTTACAGTTGAATTCCTGGTGAAGACTGACATTAATAGCATGAGTAACCCTGCCACATTTGCTAAGGCAACCCATCTAGTTCTGAACATGCTTTTCAAGCAGAATCAATACATTATGTAGGGAAAGAATGAGACAATGAGTCTCTTTTTCAGACACGAATCCTACGTAGTTGTGGCCATCATACAAATATTCTTCAAAGGAAGTGATTCAGCCTATTAAATCACCTAGAAGGACATGAAGGAATCTTCTAGACTATTTCATGAATGAAGCTTGTAAGGATAGAGGTGGGGCAGCTATCCAAAGTCAATGGTTGAGTTACCACAAATGGCTACTTACTATATGGATAGAGAGAAACAGATTCTTTCATTACACATATCAATAAGTATACTCTGATAAGAATAAGTAAATGAAAAAATGTAAAATTGAAAAATACAAATAATTATATGAATAAGTTCAAATACAAAAGAATTCCTTGAACAAAGAAACTAGTAAAAGCATAGCTCACATTTAAGCCAGCCAAACAAAGTAGATGAATATAATATCATTCACATATATATGAATCATACATATGTATATAATGTATATAATTCACATATATATCATTCATATATATATATATATATATATATATATATATATATATATATATATATATCTTGATGGCCAAGTTGGAATATATCATAGTACTTTCATTATAGGTGATTTTATTTAATTTTTAAATTTAAGTCTTAATCATTTAAAATGCATAATAAAGATGAAATTATTATAATAAGGGAAACTAATTTTTAAAGTAAGTCTTTATTTAGCTTTTCTCTTCTCATTTAAATACATTGAAATCAACAATATAGATAAATATGATCTGGTGTACCTTTATAAAATCCAATATCTTATACTGTCTACTTCTCAATCTTTCTTTTGTTCTGAAAGTCTTAGTTCATGATTCCCTGACTAGGCTGTGCCCCATGCTGTTTGCTTGGGCAGTCAGTTTGCTGAGTCTGTTAGCCATATTTCCACTCATTGACTACTTTTTTACAACGAAGGCTGTTAAAACTAAGACTAAGGGTGTCTTCAAGGCAGGGTTTGACTTCATTCAATCAGTGAGCAGAGCAGGGTCTGCCATTCACTTCCCAAGAATTCAAGTCCAGTCCAAATAGTGCAACCCTGGGGCTTTCAATGCTTATGGTTCACTGTCGTTTTGTTTTACACTGGTATAATGCAAAGAGTCTAGGGATGTAAAGTGTGTTCATTCTTGTCTTTACACAGAAGACATTCATCCTAGATCTTAGTCCCTGTAAGTATCTCTTGATGAATATCTTAGGAAACCTGACCTAGCTAGTAGACCCTACTTGTGTATTTAGTGTGGTTAGGTTATGGACAATGATATGTAGATTAGGCCTTGTTATAAATTAAAATGCATCTCATGGTTTTACTAAGGAAGTTAAAGGTTAATTGCAAGAATATGCTAAAACATAAAGTAAACTTTGTCGAATTATCTTAATTGTTTGAGGTTATGCTAATGCCTATTAAGATCATTAATGCTGCATTAAAATCATGGTAGTAAGCATTCTAATTCCAAGTAAAGAGGAAAGAATTTTGTTGATGGTTTAAAAAAAGTCAACTATACTTTAAATATTGACTGACATGTGAAGTTTTGTGGTTTCCTCTTTTGAATGTTTGCACTATTGTCTGAAACCTTCAAGACGTTGCTGTATGTGGGCGCCTGTGCAGTCATATACACGGCACACCTGTCTGTATAGATCTCTGAAAACAAAGCATTTCAATACCAAACTTTCTGATAGGTACAGGGATTTAAAAGAAAAGCTTCACTTAGAAAAATGTGCGCATTTTACATGCCTACAAATCACAGTCTTCTGGAATTTAACTTACAATTAAAATATTTTAGCATCATGTTGGTTGGGGTTGTTGGCATGACAACAACCATAAAAGTTGGGGAATGGGGAAAGTGAAAATGCTATGGAACTAATATTAGAGATATAGAGCCATTTTTCAAAAATGGTGATCATTTCTATACTTTGGTTAATTTTCTAGATTCTGAAAAAAAAGGATTTTTTTTACTGCTTTTGTCTGTATGCCTTTTACTTTTATAGATGATATACATATATCATGCTTGTTTAATTTTGTATATTAAAGCACATGCTCAGTCTAGTAAACATAACTTAATGAGAATCACAGCCAAGTTCATTCCTTTATTTCTGCTGCCTCAAGTTAGTGGCTCCTCTTCAAGCTCAACATCACCGCACCGGATCAGGCTTTGGAGTCATCACAGTTCTGTAGCTGGGGCTGGTTCCAACAGAGCTCCAAACCCAAGGTCAAACAGTCCTAGTTATTATTTCTGGGTCACAAACAAACATTTGAGAGTAGTTTGCAAGGAGTAGGAGGGTGGACTAGAGTAATAGAGACGTTGCAGGTGAGATTGTCCAGTGTGAAATATATGGGCAAAATTGTAAAAATGCTGACTGTAATGAAAAAATTAAAAAAAAAAAAAAAGCCCTTTAGCCATTGCCTTCATTAACTTAGAGCTCAAGCACTTTGGACCTCCTAAGACCCATGAGTCCCTTCTTGCACTCTCTGAGGTCCTGGCTCCCTGCTGGTGTAAGCTAAAGTTCATTAGCTTCCAAGGTTGTTCTTTTTTTTTTTTGATGATTTAATTAATTTTATTTAAAATGATTTTTAAAATATTCTAATATTCTTAATAGAAATTTTTTTATCTTTTTTTTTATTCTTTTTTAATTAAAATTTCCACCTGCTCCCCGTTTCCCATTTCCCTCCCCTCCTCCCAAATATTGCCCCCTCCCCCCACTCCCCTCCCCCTATCCCCACGCCTCTTCTCCTCCCCCCACACCATTCCCCCTCCCTCTCGATACTGAAGAGCAGTCCAAATTCTCTGCCCTGCGGGAAGACGAAGGTCTTCTATCTACTTCCAGGAAGGTGAGCGTCTAAACAGGCTAAGCTCCCACAAAGCCAGTTCATGTATTAGGATCGAAACCTAGTGCCATTGTCCTTGGCTTCTCATCAGCCTTCATTGTCCGCCATGTTCAGAGAGTCCAGAATCAACCCATGCTTATTCAGTCCCAGACCCGCTGGCCTTGGTGGGCTCACAATAAATCAGTTCCACTGTCACAGTGGGTGGGTGCATCCCTCGTGGTCCTGATTTCCTTGCTCATGTTCTCCCTCCTTCTGCTCCTCATTTGGACCTTAAGAGCTCAGACCGTTGCTCCAAATTGAGACTCTGTCTCTACCTCGATCCATCGCCAGATGAAGGTTCTAAGGTGATATGCAAGATATTCATCAGTATAGGGTAGGGTCATTTCAGGTTCCCTCTCCTTAGTTGCCCAAGGTACCAGCTGGGAACATATTCCTGGACACCTGCGAACCCCTCAAGAGTCAAGTCTCTTGCCAACCCTAAGATGGCTCCCTTAGATAGGATATATACTTCGCTGCTCCCGTATCCACCCTTCCTATATCCCAACCATCCCAATCCCCCGAGCACTATGAGTGAGGTATCCCAGACCCAAAAAGAGGAACATGGGATGTACTCACTCATAATCGGTTTCTAGCCATAAATAAAAGACATTAAGCATATAATTTGTGATCCTAGAGAAGTTAAATAAGAAAGTGAACCCAAAGAAAATCATATAGTCATTCGCATGGAGAGGGGAAGTAGACAAGATTGCAGGGCAAAAACTGGGAACTTGCGGGTGAGGTGGCATGGGGCAAAGGGGAAATGGGATGAGAAACATGAGAAGGGGAGGATGGGAGGAGCTCCAAGGTTGTTCTTATCATGAGTTCATCCTCCTTCCTTCCTGTTTCCTGGCACTGCTCCTCTTGGACATGGTGACTTTGATGGCCAAGACATGGTACACATTTGGGTTCTGTTCTAGGGGCTACAGGCTGTGTGATTCACAGAGCAAAAGGACATTAAGAGGGTATACATAGAAAATGTTAAAGCAATCTGAAATTCCTGTATCATCTCAATGCATAAACAATCAGCCTGCTTCATTAATCAAGTTATAAATGAAGATATAAATGAATTCAGAGATCATCCAGAAACTCCACTGAGTCCTATGGAGCAATAATTGACTGCTAGTCATCCTTAAATATATCAGATATGAACATCTGGAATAACTATTCACTCATGTTCTGTATGTATGTATGTATGCATGAATGTTACATCCCAGCTGCAATTTCTCCTTCTTCCTCTCCTCTCAGTCCCCCGCAACACACACACCTCTTCTGCTCCCATTCCCCCCCCCAGTCCTCCCCCACCACATACCTCTTCTGCTCCCACCCCTCCAATCCACTCCTCTTCCATTTCTATTTAGGAATGGTTAGGCCTCCCATGAGTACCAACAAACTATGGTATATTAAGCTGAGAAAGACTAAACACCTTCCCATGTATTAAGGCTGGGCAAGGTGACACAGTATGAGATGTAGGGTCTCAAAAGCCATTTACTATTATTTTTTTAATTTAACTGTCCATCTCAGATTAATTTATAACTAAATACCATTATTTAACAACAGTACATAAAACAATTTCTTTCTCAATTCCATTACACAGATAAAAAACCACACCTCACTGGAATTTGTATTAAGCAAAGACATTTCTTTTTAAAATGAACAATAGTCACAAATTATATTATAGGAGTACTCCGAACAAATCTATGTTCTAGTTGTATTCAAATTTATAATCAGTGACATTTACTAAGTTCAGTTTTATGACCCTAATTAATAATATGTGCTAAAATTATCCTGTGATTTTAAAGACTCACTGGATAATGAAGCAACAAAACCAAAAATACATTTAAAACCACACAAATAATTTCTTAACCAAAAGCATTCATGGAAAAATGTTTAATTAAATCCTGACACAGGCAGAGATTTGGTTTTACACTGCTGCATTCATGGTTCTGGTGAAGTATCACTTTAATTTGCTAAGAATGAGAAGCAATAAACAATTGCAAAGCATTTCTAAGGGTCTGTATCAAAGTCAAAGATGATTGAAATGAAGGACTGACTGATACAAAGTATAATAATTTGTATTTGTAAATTGTTTTTTCATGACACTGTGGTTCACATATTATTTTGATAAAACATAAAACGACATCAAACAATTTAAACAATCCTTTCTTCGTTCTCTCTCTCCTTATTTACTTCTCCTTTCCTATTTTATTTTCTTCTCCTCTCTTCTTTGACATTTTGAGAGTGTCTCATGTATCCCCAGTTGCCAGATGCTACCTACTAGTTAGGTAGCCAGAGATGACCTTGAACTTTGGAGTTCCCTGCCTCCACCTCCCTGGTAAGAGGTTAGATTACAGATGCAAGCCACATTCAACAGCTTATTATTGTCTCAACGCAGAAAGGGCAAAGTTATTACAAAATGTCTGCTTTCGTCCTCGTGGGATTTAAATCTGATGAAGAATGTGAGAATTCTTTAGCTGCAGATTTTAGAATTGAAGAGCAAAACCACAAAGACAGCCCAGGACCACGTGCCACAAATGAGTGTTGTTTAAGGATGAATGCCATCTAAACCTTTTACAGTGCTGGTGCACTGGCTATGTATGGTAAGGGACCGTGCCAGAATCTAAATCAGCATACTGCATTTTCATTGAAAATGTTCTCCTCTGGGATAAATTTTAAACAACACTCAGTGAAACTAACAAGTCCTGTCGAGTGAACAGGATGATATATTAATTTCATAAGTATGTTGCCGACTTCTAAGCATTCCATAGGGATGGAGAGCTGACTTCACAGGGAAGATTCTTTGCTGAATTTTTAGAGTTCGGCTCCCAGCACTAAGGACAGGTGACTCACAACTATCTGAAACTCCAGCTCCAGGAGATCTGATAACATCTTCTGGTCCCCATGTATATACACACACATGTGCATATATCACACAAGCAAGTATACTCATAAACATAATAAAAATAAATATTTTAACAAAAATCATTTCTCAGAAGTTTCTGCCCCATATTCTGTCTTACCAGAATGCCATTATTTAAAGTCAGCTAGTATATAATTTCATAATATGAAGAAATAAACTAAAGGTTATACAAGAAAATCTTTTCTTTAAATTTTAATGTGCTAAGAAAAAACTATAATATTTGAAAGACAAGACATTGGTCAATTTCATTTTTAATATATTGAAATTAGGTAAACTGTCTTCTCTTGCTTTCTTATCTAGGATAAAGTTCTTTTTGGGGTAGTCTTACTATTTTTCTGAAAAGTGGAAATTTGTTTTATATTTTCATTGGCAGAAAGGGCAAAGGACTGATTTACAGAGTTGAAGTTATAAGCATCTTGCAGAGTGAGCTTAAGAATTACACAACTATGAAGCTCCATAAATGTACCTCAGATCTCTGGTTGGATCCCATATAGTGACCATGTGCCCTTGCCTTATATACACAGGCCTCAGTTTTTAAATTTTCTTTCAGGACTGAGAATCTTGCCCTAAACGTGGTAAGAATTATCAGACAATGCTTAGACCTTCTTGGCTGGAAGCTGAGAGCCAGCCTGGGGCCTTCTTCCTCTTAAAGGTGACCAGATCTCTCGTGGTCTCAATGGCTAATCTCTATAACAATCCTGAGTGTGACAAGTAGACGCGAATAGGGACAGAATCTAGATGGCAGAGAAGGGACAAAGCTGCCTTCTCTGGAAATAAACTACCCTGAAAAGCTTCCCTTACCAGTACTCAGAGAGAAGGGTCACGCAGGTGAAAAATCCCGTCTCCTCCATGTTTATTCCTGGATCTTTCTCTGTTTAAAAGATGTTATCCGCTCAGATACTTTATTGGTTCAGAATATAATTCTATTTTCATTATTAAAAATTTAAAATATTTACATGACTTCAAACTGGAGTCTATTGTTGTCACATTCCTAAAGCAATCAAGGAATCTAGACATTAGCCTCACATTTTAATGTCCTTTTCCCATTTACATTGGTACATTGCTCATGAGTATTCCAAAGGCATTAATACTTCTAAGTAAACATCTTGCGGGTTTTTCTTTATTTCTTTCTTTTCTTATGTTTAGCCTCAAGTGACATTTCAGTTGTAAATACAAGTCTGACTTGAGTTCTCCTATGGAGTCATGAAATTCTGTGGGTCTTTAATGTTTTTAGTGGGGTCTCTGGTATCTAACTTTATCTTCTTCATGAGCAGTCAGTCTGGTCCACACTTCTTCCCAAAGTTTCTGCATACACCAGACAGAAGTCTTATGACAGACATCCAAACAACTGCAGTGTGTATACTTATCTCTTGGAGTCTAGGGGCATGGAGCAGAGTGGAGAAAATTCTAGAATGATCTGAATAAGAGAAAAACAAAACAGAAACAAAAACAAATTTGTATTCTTCCTTCTTCCAGCTTACTTGAAGGATTGTCTGGAGGATTCAATTTTGTTTTTTGTTTTTGTTTTTTTATGGTTTAGGTATAAACCCATGTTGTCCTCTGTCAGAGTTGAAACCCATTGCCCTCTTTCTTTCTTCCTGTCCATTTCACTCTTGACGAAAGTCTGAAGAATGTGTGGTCCCTGTGGTCTTGTTTTAACATTGTATTCAGTGAAGTGGTCCAAGTGACTCGGGGAAAAGTGAACATGTTCTCTCTATGAGGATCATAGCTCACCAGCACCACCATTTTGATTTTAACACAATTTCATAGATTATGGGAGACAGTCTACATGTGTGGGTTTGGATTTTCCTCTGATAAAGGCTCCATGATTTTAGCAATTATGGATACAGTTTGTTGTTCAGCAAGGGATGGAGTTGGTAGCAGTGATGCCGCATGAAGGCCCAGACTGAGGTCCTTCCTCCGGTATCTACCTTTTCACTCCTACTTGTATTCCCAGCCATGGTTCTTGTTAGGTTGTGAAAAGTCATTCCACTTCTCAGTCTATAGCTTTGCTTGTGGTACATTTTCTGTAGGTTTCTTACTTTATGCAATTCATCTGCCCCCTTCCCAGCTTCACACAAACCGCATTTTCTCTTCCCATTTGGGTATTGATAAGGTCCTTTCTGATGATGTTATATCCCTCACTAGCTCAGAATTGAGTATAATAGAGGGTCATTTATTTAGGGGTAGACACACAGATCACAGTCCTCTGCATGAACGGGGAAGAAGAACTAATTCCAGAATCTGGAAGAGAGTGAGGGAGCTTTATGCCAGCATTTATAGTATAGTAAGATACCAAGTGGGCTGGTACCTGAAAGGCTACTGGCTGAAAGAGTTCCCATAGCACCTCTCTGATCTCCATGTATCTAAAGAACCTGATTAGTTTAACTGTAAGCATGACAAACATTGATGACTCTAGACCTACAATACTTAATAGCTTAAAGACTACTATATAGCTTAAAGACTAAGACTTCATATTAGAATATTAAACAATCTTTAAACAATTGTGCATCAAAAGAAGACAATGACCTCAAAATGTAAACAATGTCTACACATCTTGATTAGAGATAGAATTGTATAGTGTAAAATGAAAAATACATCCTAAAAATTTTATCAGTATATAAAATGTCTTAAGCAGAGGTTGAAGCATACATGTATACAATATGACAAAATAACTTTGCCTAGATATACAAATATTCATGACAAAACTAGGAACATATTCAATATAATTTGAATTTGTGTCAATATACAAAAATCTATGCCAATGTAAATTTCCTGTAAATAATAGTTCACAAGTATTCACACTATTACTCACTATTATTATTAGCTTGAGTAAGCTCACACTAATATACCTATTATCCCATCCAATTTTCCTTTATTTTCAAAGAGATCCCTGAGCCTATATAATTTCCACTGCAAACCCCAAGTGCTGTGGGACAGTGGTCTTGTACCCTGTAAAGATTTGTCACTTATATTTGTTTAATGAAATGCTGATTGATCAGTAGGCGGGCAGAAAGTGTAGGCAGGGAGACCAGAATAGGAGAATTATGGGAAGAGAAAAGGCTCAGTCTGCAGTCATCACCCAGATGCAGAGGACACAAGATGAGAATGCCTCACTGATAAAATGTACCAAGCCATGTGGCTAACACAGACAAGAATTATGGGTTAATGTAAGATATAAGAGTTAATAAGAAGCCTGAGCTAATAGGATAACTAGTTTATAATTAATTTATTTCTCTGTGTTTCTTTGGGACTGAATGGCTGCAGGACTGGGTGGGACTGAAATCTGTCAACACCTTTCAACACATTTCTGCCTATAAGTCTAAAAGATTCTTCATGAAATACTTACTTTTCCCTCCTTCTGAATATACACTTGAAAATGCACTTGTATGATTTTTTTTTTTTTGTCTTCCCTGGGAGTCAGATGTTATATGTTTGACTGAGCATCTTATGTGTGCGGAAAGAGTAGCCATCCGTGGCAATCCTGTCTATCACTTTAGCCCAGGTCATGTTTAATAACAGCATTCTATAAATCTGCAGACTCAATACCAGACACTGCTTTAAATAATTACATTTGATTGTGGATTCTTCTCTTAGGAGATGTTGGCCTCTGTCTGTGAAGTTGTGTTTTTAACGGACAGAGGAACTAAAGAGCTGACCTCAGGAGTCTTTGTAGAAGTGTTAGAATCTTATTTTCTTTTTTCACACCTGACAGAGCAGCCATTTCCAGTGCAGCTGATGTCTCTGCTCTGTCTTGAGGGGCTGCAATTGTGAAAGTTCCACTTTCACATGATAATTACTTCAACTGGATCCACTTCTTCCCTTGCCAGGATGGCGATGTTTTCAGTTACCTGTAAGTATATGGCCATGGGTAAGAGGTTTCCTGTACCAAACCTCATGGATATTCACGAACTCATTCCTTACAGTTGATTTGTTCTGCTTATGCATGACTTCAGATTTTCCTTGCTCTATGTGACAGACTCTTCTGCTTTCAAGACTAGGACTAATAAGTTCATCATTGTAGGCTAAAGACCAACTCTTTAAGTTAGGTATTACTCAACAAAGAGGACCCTGACACTCATTCACACAAATGTTAATGACAAGAATTGATTTGAGTCAAGTTTAAGGAGCTTTCCAACTGAGAATGCATATATCTTTTGTTGCTCAAACTCTCAGGTAAATGGGGGGGGGGGGCATTGCTTCAGAAACCTGTCTCAAGTCACCAACTTTCAAATTAGTGGTTTTATCCATTTTAGTTTTGTGTCATTAGAGGAAGTGTTGCCCTCGGTTTTCCTTTATTCCCAGGCCCTACCCACAGCACATACAGACCATTGTAATTTTCTGCAGTGTTCTTGAGTTTGTATAAAGCTACAATATGAAAAGGCAGATATATAGAAGTCCACTTGCAATTTACCAACACCTCTTGTTGGTCAGATTCTTAACTTTATTTATTCTACACATCATCTTTATCTGTACTATTGGCAGGTATCAGAAAATGTGCTGACCACAGAGAAACAGAAAGAAATTAACAGCTATTGGTTTTAAAAGAATGAACTCAAGAAGAATGCTAATTATGCCCTGTATGGGTTGGAACACGACATTGTGAGTGTTGAAGTGTGAGCATTTTCCAAGTCAAACTGCAGTCACTCACATCAAATCCCAACAGAATGGTATCAATCGGTGAGGTCCTTTAGGCACAGTGGCATGATATAGGGATTATCCCCAGAAAATTCACCAAACCACAATCTATATAGGACCTCTGCATCCCATAGCAATTATGTCCAGGGAGATATTGCCCAGGGTCTACACATCCCATTTACAGCAGAGAAGATGGGGGGTGAAGATAGGATAGCATGCTTAGAAGAGGGCACTGAAAGATTGGCCCAGGAATCCATGGTGAGAGAGCCATTGCTCTCACCCCCAGAAGGGGGTTCCTGCTTGTGACAGCATTGACAGAAACATGGACTATGGTTAGAACAGTAGGCAATGTGAACACAGTTCAAATCACCTAAAAGCTCTTCTCTCAGGGGGTGGGGATGTAATGGTGTGTCTCAGTGTCTCTCACCCTGCAATCACTGTGCAGGACTGAGACTTTATACACGGAGCCACCATGCCCAGCATGGCAAAGGAAGCTGGGCTCAGCTCTGTTGCTTAGCTGAGACTGTAGAACACAGTGTTTCTGACCCAAATAAGTAGTACAGACACTCACTTTAAGTCATGGGGATAAAAAATTTCCACATTCTAAAATAGTAAAAAAAAAAAGGAAAAAAAGTCCCCTGCAAAGTCGGGATCTCTTGTGTATTTCTGAAATGACAATAGCAACCGAACTGGTTCCATTCTGAGTCTCTATTTGAATGGAATGCTGATTCATTTGTTCCAGTTATCAAGAAAATGAGCCAGTCGTGGATGAGATATTGGGAGAATAATGACTATGGAAGTACAGAATCAAAGCCTTGTGATTAGCTGAATCAAAGCCATCAAAAGAGCAGAAAATGGCCCAGACTATAGTAACATAGTTGACTGCATTCCTTAACAACTCATTTTATAAAACAAAACAAAAGAAAAGAACTTGTGGAAGTTAATATTTCTGATGTCGTGATAGTGAGTTTGACTTAGCACCATGTGTGTATCAATGTGTATATTTGGGTTCTCAGACATTAACTTAGGTGAAGTTTGGAGAACATTGTTTGACCATGTCTGTCTTTATCTTCTTTACTGGTGACCACAAATGGCAGAAATGGCAAAGGCAGTGTATCAGTTAGTGTGTCTACAAAAATGGCCTGCCTAAAAATGACAGAGCAATAGGAGAAAACAACTTAGATGCCAAGGAATAGAGAAGGAGAAGGAAGAGGAGTAAGAGAGACGAGATAGAGGAGGAAGAAAGAATGAAAACAGCCAGAGCACAAAGGGAATTCAGGTTTCCTGTTTAAGTGAACCCAAAGAAAATCATATAGTCATCCGCATGGAGAGGGGGAAGTAGACAAGATTGCAGGGCAAAAACTGGGAACTTGCGGGTGAAGTGGCATGGGGCAAAGGGGAAATGGGATGAGAAACATGAGAAGGGGAGGATGGGAGGAGCTCGGGGGATTGGGATGGTTGGGATATAGGAAGGAAGGATACGGGAGCAGCGAAGTATATATCCTATCTAAGGGAGCCATCTTAGGGTTGGCAAGAGACTTGACTCTTGAGGGGTTCGCAGGTGTCCAGGAATATGTCCCCAGCTGGTACCTTGGGCAACTAAGGAGAGGGAACCTGAAATGACCCTATCCTATACTGATGAATATCTTGCATATCACCTTAGAACCTTCATCTGGCGATGGATCGAGGTAGAGACAGAGTCTCAATTTGGAGCAACGGTCTGAGCTCCTAAGGTCCAAATGAGGAGCAGAAGGAGGGAGAACATGAGCAAAAAATCAGGACCACGAGGGATGCACCCACCCACTGTGACAGTGGAACTGATTTATTGGGAGCCCACCAAGGCCAGCGGGTCTGGGACTGAATAAGCATGGGTTGATTCTGGACTCTCTGAGCATGGCGGACAATGAAGGCAGATGAGAAGCCAAGGACAATGGCACTAGGTTTCGATCCTAATACATGAACTGGCTTTGTGGGAGCTTAGCCTGTTTAGACGCTCACCTTCCTGGAAGTAGATAGAAGACCTTCGTCTTCCCGCAGGGCAGAGAATTTGGACTGCTCTTCAGTATCGAGAGGGAGGGGGAATGGTGTGGGGGGAGGAGAAGAGGAGTGGGGGGAGGGGGAGGGAAGTGGGGGGAGGGGGCATTATTTGGGAGGAGGGGAGGGAAATGGGAAACGGGGAGCAGGTGGAAATTTTAATTAAAAAAGAATAAAAATAAAAAAAAAGAAAATACAACCAACACCCATTTCTGTGTTCTATAATTATTTTTAATTAGAAAATAAATTCATTTTCTACCTCTGATGCTTTGTTAATTTTTTATTTTATGTGTATGGGTATTTGGCATGCATACATGTATGTGCAGCATGTATGTGGCATGCTTATGGAGGCCAGGAGAGGGTATTGGATCCCTGTAACTTGAGTTACAGACAGTGGTGAGCCACAATGTGGGTGCTGGGAAATTAACCTGGGTCCTCTGAAAGAGCAGCCAGGGCTTTTAAGTATTGAAGTATATCATCAGCCTCCACACGTTGTGTTTTAAAACAGAATTTAGCCCAAAGAAGTTGTCTTTACCATGCTAAGTTCATACTACAGTATAAACTTCAGTTACCACACTGAAAGTTTTTCTTTAGGGATTGAGTAGTAGGATACCACCTCATTTCAAATTCAGTACTTGAGTACTTTTATTGACTCTAATGCTCCACATATTTTTTTATTCAGATGCACGTTTCTCATCACTGCGAGTCTCCTATCTCTGAGTAACTTACATCAGCATAATTACTAATATGAATTTCCTCACCTAGATAGTTCAGTTGCACAATTTTCCTCCTAAATTCAAAGTGGTTGCTTGAGCATAATGAAATCTTCAGAGCATAATATTTTTATAGTGGTACCATTTTCCAATTTCAAGTTAAAATACTATCAAATATGCAGTTTTTGTGGATTGCAAAAATGGCATCATATTTGGTATGGGCCTTATGAGATGTTTAAGCAAAGCAAGAGTAGTGCAAACCACTGGGGTGTAGAGGGGGCAGAATGTCACTCCTATTGACTTGAAACAATGATGTGTCTGCTTTCGTGGTCCCTTGGGCAATAATATCTAGTAGAAACAATGACAGTTGCCAGTTCCCATAAACCATCTTTAATCACTGAAAATGAATAAGTCTTGGAGATTTTATTCAACACAACTTTGTTACTTTTTGTCTATATTTAATGAAAAGAAATCTTTAGAATATAACATCAGTGGAGAAAAGAGAAAAGTTGAAAGAAAGCAGATTAAGAAGGAAGGGATGAAGCAGTAGGAGATTAGGAAGGAAAGGGAAAAAGGATTTGGCCTCGGTATAACCCCAGTCCATTCCTTCTCGCCCCAAGTCCTTTCATGTCCTTCCAAACTTTCCTATGATAAAATTATGTTTATCTAAAGAATGGAAGGTAGTTCCTTACCATACCATTCCATTAATTTTATATTTACTTTGAAATAAGTTACCCACTTTCCCAAGACATGCAATGACAGTTAAACCTTTATTTTTAGACCATGATCTTTTTAATAAGATTCAAATCATATCCAATTAATTTGACCTAAAGCTTATGTCTTGTTTTGCTGTGTCGTGTGTGTGTGTGGTTGTTTGTTGTTTAAAATATTACCATCTATAGTAAAGAAAAATTACACTCTGGTCACTGTGAAAACAAAATAGTGGGTGTCAGTCCTCAGGATGCAAGCAAGGGCTCAATTAGTGTATCTGGACCAAGGAGTGTTGGCAGAACCCGCTCATTCATTTCTTGGCTGCCCAGATCCAAAATAACAACACAGAAACTATATTAATTGCAATACAGACTCTAGCATATTCCTAGCTAGCTCTTACATCTTAAATTAACCCATTCTTTTTATTTTACAGGTTAGATTCCTGGGAGTCTGTCTCCTTCAGCAGCTACATGGCATCTCCCTGAACCTGCCCTCTCTTTCTCTCTCTACATCTATGCTCATATTTCCCACTTGGCTTTATTCTGTTAAGCCATTGGCTGAAAGCAGCTTCTTTATTAACCAATGACAATAAAACATATTCACAACATACATCACCTCCCACATCATAGGAGGGAATGAAAACAAAAGCAAATGGGACATTGCTGGTCTCCCAGATAGAACACACCACTGAGAGAGAAACATGACTTTTGAGGAATTTGCAAAGCCACCTTTAATCCCCAAAGTGTATTTTCTACGTCTTTGCCTCTAGGTGCCGTACCAGCATCTTGCTCTATGTGCTGGATCTGACCTGCTGCCCTCCAGACCTCTGTATGGTCAATGTCTGATCATCACAATTGTAGAGTACCCTCCTCTCAGAAGTGAGAAAAATAACACATGCTTTGGCTGGAGCTTAGTTGATAGAGTGCTTTCTTAGCATGAACAGAACCCTGGAGTCTACCCAAGCAATGCACAGGGCAATGTTACACATTTCTGCAATCTTTACACCGAGCAAATGGAGAAAAGAATAAGAATTTTATTGTCATCGCTATCAAAAATCACCAATTTAAGACCAGCTAGACCTCATAAGACCATATTGAAAAAAAATAGAATGTGGTTATGGAAGTCAGGATGGTGGTACATGTCTATAACCTCAGGAGGATCAGAGGTTCAAGGTCAACCCGATTACATAGCAAATGGGGGGTAAAAGCTGTACAAGTATCATTTGAATTCCTAGGATGTTGCTGACAGGCCAGAGTGCACTCAGGTCTATGTCCCATGGGTTACTAGGGAGAACCAGGTCACAGGATACCCTTAGGCACCCCTCTGGCTTTGCTCTGCTGTGTGCCATCACAGGGCAGGGACCTTCTTGTCCTTGTACACAGACCAGGACCAATTCTGACTGCTTGAGGCTTGTTTGGAGCAACATCTTGCCTGAGACAGGCTGAATTAGCTGGAATCTTCCTCCTGTTCTCTGGAATTTTCCATCATTCCAATTTCCTGAATTAAGTAAAAATGTGTAATAAATCAACATTGAGATGATATTTAAAAATATGTAATTGAAGTTCCACCTAGTAACACACTGTCAGTGTGGTGATTTCACAGTACCTTGACAAAGACACCATGTATCTTAGGAAAGCCTATAAAATCTATTCAAAATTTAGCTGTTTAATTAGATTTTGTAAATTTTAGAGGAAGCAATAGGAATAGCAATGTAAAAATCAAAGTCCATCTAAGTAAGTGGAGAGATAGTTTCCTGATCTCAAATTATAATTCAACACTCAGATGTTAGGTTTCCTATAATTAATATATAGATCAATGTAATTTCCAATAAAGGCTCAGCCTGCTATTTTGTAGCATTTGTAGCATTTTGTGGATATTGGCACACTGGCATTAAGTTTGCACAGAAAGGCTGAAGTCCAGGGTAATGAGCACAAAGCTGAAGTGGAGATGCTGAAGGACTGATATTGCTGAATTTGAAGACATGTTACATAGCTACATTAATCAAGGCAGTGGGGTGTTAGTGAAAGAATGGATACACAGATCAATGGGACACAAAAGACTATCTGAAAATAGACCAGTGAAATATCACAGCTGATCTTTGCACAGAAGCACAAAGGAGTCGATCAAGTAAGAAAAGACTTTTCAATAAAAGGCACTAGAAAAAGGGATACCTACAGCTTAAAAATGAGCCTAAGCAGAGACTTTGAGCAGTTCAGAAAATTAACTATGAATATCAATTAGATCTATCCCAAAAGGTAAAGTCATAAAACCTTTTAAATAAAATAGGAGAAATATAATGAGCCTTGAAGCCGATGATTGATTTTTAGAAGACACACCCAAAATACAATAAGCAATGAAAGAAAACATGGATGCGTTGGATTTTATTTAAATAAAAAATTTTTGATTTGCAAAAGTCATGTCAGGAAATCAAAAGACAAGACACCAAAAGGCAGAAATGTTTCTCAGACATGAAAAAAAAAATGTTTCTTAAATAGCAAAAAAACCTTCAGAAAAAAATAAATCCAATGTAAAGTGGACAATCAAAAGTGAAAACCGCCACATTGACAGATGGCAAAATAGCAGACAAGACACTCAACAACATTTGTTATAAAGGAAATACAAACATATGGTTCTGCAGCTACTAAAGTCCTGAAGATCCAGCTGATGTTGGTGAGGCTGTTGACCCATGGGGACACTCTCTTTACTCTGAACAATGGCAAATGGTGCAGCCACAGAGGAACCCAGGTTGAAAGCATCTTAAAAAGCTGGGCATTCTCTGGGCACACAAAGCAGTGGTTTAATTCTAAGGGACATGTTGGAGTGTTTTATGTGTTCATACTCAGAGCAAACTTCTCATTGGCTAACTTTTGCATCTTAATTTAACCCATTTCCATTAATCTGTGTATCGCCATGAAGCTGTGGCTTAACGGGGAAAGTTCTAGTGTCTCTATCCCACAGGCTATATCCTTCTCTTCTGACTCTGCCCTTCTTTCTCCCATTATTCATCTTAGCTCTGCCCCGCAGCTCTGTTCTACCCTATCAGGACAAGTCTGTTTCTTTATTAACCAATGGTATTCACAGCATACAGAGGGGAATCCCACATCAAGAAGGTTTTATGTTCTGAGGCCCAGATTCTCTTCTTCATGACTTACAGCACAGCTAACCCACTGCTCTTTTTCTCTTTTGCATTCTTGCCCTTTTGATGTCTATCCTCTTTCATAAGTTATTAAATAATAGGTGTTTCAAGGCTCATCCCAAGCTCCATACTTAAGAATAATCTACCATCTTCTTCCTGGTAGATGCATTAGTGCCACGCTAGAATCACCACTTAGAATTAATTTACAAAGTGTCTGTCTAATTCATGGCTCCTACACTGAGTGCTTAATACATGCCAGATATTCGAGATGCTGGAAGAGGAAGGGTAATAAGACCCTGCTCCTAATCTATTTTTAACTGTTGGTAATAAACACACTGTAATGGTTAGTTTAATTGTCAACTTATTACAATACACAAAACCCCTAGCATTTTATCATTTTATCACAGCAACAGAAATGTAACTAAGAAAATCTCCTACTACCTCTACTTTGGTACATCAAGGGTTTCAAACACACAGCATTCAGCACATTTGAAGAAATATGTTGGGCATCACAAAGATTTCTTGTTTTTTGTATATTCATCCTGAATACATTGAAGCCACAGTCTGCAAGGCCCTCTGCCTTCTGGTCCAAGCTGAACTGTCCATCACTGCCTTCTAATTCTCTCCTCTCTTCTTTCCCTCCCAGCCCCCTCTGCCTTCTTTTCTTCTCTCCTCACTGAACCATGGTTATATTTTGCCAATTCCAAAATCAAGCTTCACACTCTCTAGTTTAAATAATCCTTAATGAGTCGCATCATCTCTTCAGCAATAATCCTAACAATTTTAACATGTTTAAAGGAAACTCAGATTTCACAGAGTCAATCAGAATTTCTTTAATTAATTTCATGTTTACTCAATATGTAATTCTTTCATGCTAATTAGCATAGCCGCATTTTTACTCTTTGTAGGACATTATGTTTATAATGTGAATTTCTATCTTTGCTATTTCAGTCTTATGATTTTAGAAATAACATCTTCATACACCACCATATCTACATGTTAATCTCATGTGCCATTGGGGTTGGTAAGGGAATCACTGATGTTTGGAAATACATGTGAATGAGTGAAGTGATTATTATTTTGAATTTAAAGTTGAGTCTGCAGGCCCGGCCTTCCATTTCTAGTATCAATTGTCATCAATGGCATGTAAGAAAAGCATGAGTTGCTTTTTGACTCTGGTTTGTGTGAGTGCCACTTCTAAATATTTGATTCCACTTGATCCACCACAAAATATCCCCAAAGCATAACAGTTGAGAGCTCCTGTAGGAACTACACAGTGGGACGCTCCTCAGCATCTGAAGCAAAGAATGCTGTCACCTGAAAGATTGATGAACCCAGAGGATGACAGTACAGAATAAAATAAGCTAAGCACAAAAAAGGAGACTGAACCTGAGCTCATCTCAGCAGGGACTTGAGGCTGGCAGTCAGGAACAGGGAATATCTTGGCCAAATTTCCAGTTTGATCAGAATGATAAATTCCAGGCGTCTGCTGCCTAGCATGGCAAACACAATTGTGATTTTTAATATAATCTTTTATTTGTTAAAAATTTTCAACATGAGTACTATATTCACATTACTAATAACATGCCCCATGTCTCAAAATCTATGACAGAAAGAGGTTTGGACACTCTTGCTGTGAAGGAAATGATAAGTGTATAGAGTGATAAATGTGGTAGTTAACCTGATTTCTTATTCTCAGAGTTTGTGTGAATTACACACATCAAAACGTTCCCATGTTTCTCATAAATCCATGCTCTTACTACTCGTCTCTAGCAATAGGATAAAGTATTGAAAAGAGCCACTGATCTCCTCATGACCTAGCTTGCTGAGGAGCTGAGTCAATTGCAGTCCTGACATGCAAAGGTCATGGGTTTCTCCAAACTAAATTTGAAGTGCTAGCTACAGCCAAAATGAAACAGAGGAAACACATGCACAGGGGAGACAAACGTGTGTGTGCGTGTGTGTGTGTGTGTGTGTGTGTGTGTAGTTAGTATGCTGCACTCGAGGCAAACAAGAAGGAAATGGAACTTTTTAGGAACAACTGAAAATATTGTGTAGTTTGTAACTTGTGAGAAATAATTTCAAAAACCACAAATTAACCCATCAGGGTGTTTCTGGGATGGATTTAGTGATGGCTCATTCCTATCCTACTAATATGTGATTTCCCTCCCAAGGCATCCCAACTGCTTGTGTAAAAGCAGTACTCAAGACTCATCCAATGAACATAATCCTGTGGGCCCAAATGTTATTTTATACAAGGTTATAAAAAAATCTTCTTTATGATTTTATTTATGTTTTTATTCAAGAGACTTTTCAAAATGTAAGTGCTCAAAAAATATGAGATTCTTAGCCAAAGTGTGGTGGCTAAAGTGTGGTGCTAAAGTGTGTTGGCTAAGAAATGCTACGGCATTTGTTCAGTTTCAAACGTCACCATGATGTGTCCTGAAGTTTGATGGACAGGGCTGCTGATGCTTCTGCTTCTAGAGTTGAGCTTCACCTTGTGCTACTGTGATAATTTTTTTATCACAACAATTGTCATGCTATATTAGATGACAAAGTAGCTACAATGAAATAGAAGTTGGAAAGCAGATGCCAAATGAGGAGCATTATATCTTTGTAAGAAATACCTCATTCTCTTTGAGAACCAAAGCCCACACAAATGCTGGACTCTGACAGTTTTCTATTGTTCCACACCCTGCTGTGGTGTAGGATGGTTTTCTAAAAGCTGATCGGGTATTGGTTTGTATCCCATCTCTCATTGCAAGTGTCTTTTGGAAGACCATGATGTGGGAAGTTTCTTGATATGGGAATGACCCTTTACCTTGAGAATTTTGTGACTTTAAGAATTTCAGAGCACCAAGAAAGTATTAAAGGCCAAACCCAAATGGTAGCTAGAATTTCACAGTCAAGGCCATGAGAACCCCCACTAAAAGCTATTTCTGTGCTCACCAGGTACAAAAGGGTATTTCTTATTCATGATTTTGTAGCTCTAGTCAATGCTGAGGGTTAGCAAGGCTCGCAGGAGGAATAGAAGTTCTACCACCTAGTGAAGAGCCATCTTGATGGAGCTGAGTAAAAATACTAGAAAGCAATTATCAGCACCTATTCCAAATCAGGGGATTGCTTATCAAGTATTAAATATTCAAGACATGACATGACATTGACCACAGTTAAATCTAGCACCCCACATAAGCAAGGTCACTATCGAACAGAGGGAAGTTACTTTAACCCTTCAATCATCTGCCTTTTATACCATGGAGGGTATATGGAATTTTTCTTTGGAATGATGACCGATGACTTCAGCTTTGCTTCCCCTGAACAATCCTAGCTATTCCAGGCACGTTCTCCTGTAAGCACTCCATCAGTATGGACATTTCTACTGATAAATTCTGCCATTATAATTCAGTGTTCCACTTGTCATCAGTTTGCTCTGCAGTTGATTGAATATGTTTATGTTTTTTCCTGTAAGTCCACCTAAGTGAAGAAAAGAACAGATATGGGGCCTGAAACTCATTTCTTTTATCTACACAATAACATGTACTGCCTGTAAGGCCTTCCACATATGTGCCCAGGTTTCTTGGAAATGGCTAACACTACTGATAATAGAGGCTTCTTAAACCTGGTGAAGATGAACACTAAAATCATTAAGGAGATCTCATTGCTGGAGAAGTTTGTTTCAACACCCTGCCTGTGCAAAACTCTTTGACGACGTAATGTAAAGGAGTTTACTAATGCCAACTGTAATTTACCTTGATGGTAGCTCTGAGACATTATCAATGCTCTTTGCTTAAAATACTACTGAAAATACTTACAAAGTATCTATTGAGCAGAAGAGTTTACTATCAACCTGAAACTCTGCAGCGAGAGCACAGTATGTTAGGAAAAGTTTTAGAAGGGGATGCAGTCCCCAAGCCAGTCTTTCGGTGAGAGGCAGCTCCCAGTTCTGTGTGCTCAAGGAATTCTCCTTGGTCACCGTGGTCATTGGGTGAGAGAGGACACTGGTGGCTGAGTGCGGCTTCTCTGAAAGCTTCCCCAATACCATTACAATATTTGTGCTTTCGGAGGCTCAGTGGCACCTGTCATTCAGTCCTGGTCCATGCTCTTCTCATCCAGGCAATTTCTCTAGCTTTGGCTACCTACTTGACAATTTCTGCCTCGGTTATCTCAGCAGATGTTTCCCTCTGATCATCTCAACCAATGGTTCAATTAAACTAGACGTGGCTCTCTAATGCTTTAGTAGGATGCTCCAGCCCACCATCCCTACTGCCATCTCAGTCCAGTATATGGGGATTCCAGTCGGGAATCCCAGTTAGGAGTCTGTGGATCAGTCAAGATGACATTAATGAGTTTTCTGTCATCAATTGGCAGGGACCTTCCTTCTCTTCTTAGATCTGAAGTCCTAAATGTGGCAATAGGTTGTTTTCTTAAGCTTGTTTCAAACTTTCTCTTGGGTGGAGGGCATTAGTGTTCTGCCCCACCCCTTCTCAAAATATGATCCCCGAGAAATAGTGAATGATTCTTTGCATTAAACCTCTACTGCTAAAATATTACTGCATTTATTTTATTCTAACCATCCTGTTAAATATAAGGTGGAAGTCTTTCTATCTGTAAGGAGAAAACAGGGTGACTAATACTATCACTTAGATAACAAAGAAGAAATCACTTACTGGTCTATACATAATGCACTTGATATTATGTTCATATTAGGCATCCTGAATCATTAAAGAGCAAAAAATAAGATGAACTGTGGGTTACACATTCACTTCCATAAGGACCTAATGACAAAATCTTACAGCTACTGTGAGGTGGAGAGCTGACCTGCAGTTCTTGACGGAACTCACTTATGTTAAGTACCACAATCCCCCAGGGTCTGATACATTACTCTGTAAATTGTATCTAATGTCAATGCTTCCACTTATTGTTCTGGATAAAATCCTTTCTCAAGTAATTCACTCGAGCAATTTTCTCCTCTTATCTCTTACATCATCATTTCTTCCTCTTTATCAGGCCATTTCCATTGGTAAACCAGCATGGAATACCACACCCCATATCTAAGAGATGTTGAACTTAGTCATAAAAGCCACCACTCTCCATTGCTATACCCTGAGGCTCTTTAGAACTACGTAAATATTGAAGTGGATAGACCTAACACTTTCCTGGACTTGTCTTTATTCACAAGGTAAACTCGGTTAATCATCAAGATGATGGAGGCTAGAATATTGATAACTTCAACCTTGAATTCACTTATAGACTTCCAGTGGTAATCACAGCTCTACAGGCTGTCATTCATGCACCTAGAGGAATCATTGTCCTGTAGATGATAAGAAACTAAACTACAAAGCATATTTGACCATGTTCCAGAAAAACTCAGGGCATGATAAGTGGCTATGATGGTGAATAGTGCCCCAAGCAGACAAAAACCCTTGAGAGTGCATCCATGGGGAACATCTACACAGACAGGGATGACAGGCAGCAGTACAGGAATCCCTCATCCTCTGGCAGGAAGAAGGGCTTACTTCAGCCAAGCAAAGCTAGCCCACAGCCAAACAGTTTAAGTGAGGTTTTTTTTTTTATTTCACTCTCTTTTTTAATTTTTCTTCCATTTTAAATACCAACACCCGTTGCTCTTCCCTCCAATTCTCTGCCCTCTCCCACACCCTACCCTCCTTCTCTCCTCAGAGAGGGTAAGGCCTCCCTCTTAGGGGCATCAAAAAAGTCTGGCATACCAAGTTGAGGCAGGACCAAGCCCCCCTACACACACCCCGCTTGTATCAAGGCTGATCAAGGTATCCCACCACAGGGAATGGGCTCCAAAACGTCAGTTCATGCATCCAGGATAAGCCCTGATTGCACTGCCAGGGTTTCCTCCCCCACAACAGCTCAAACCATATTCAGAGGGTCTAGTTTAGTCCCATGCAGGTTCCTCAGCTGTCACCCCAGAGTCGGTGAGCTTGCTGTCTCTGTGATTTTCTCCATCATGGTCTGTCCCCCAACCTGCTCATGTGATGCCTCCTCCCTTTCTTCAACTGAACTCTAGGAGCTCAGCCCAGTGCTTGGCTGTGGGTCACTGTATCTGCTTCCATTGTAACTGAGATTTTTAAAATGTAACTCATGTCAAAATATTGGTTCAGAAAGAGTGTGGGCATTGGAGGCCAGCATAATACACTCATTCATCTTTCTTTCTTTTTTCTTTCTTTTTTTTTTTTTTTTGTTGTTGTTGTTGTTTTTTGGATTTTCAAGACAGGTCTCTCTGTACCTTTGGAGCCTGACTTGGAACTAGCTCTTATAGACCAAGGTGACCTCAAACTCACAAAGATCCCACCTGCCTCTGCCTCTCAAGTGCTGGGATTAAAGGAGTGCGCCACCACCATCAGGCTTCATTCGTCTTCTTAATGTCTGTTTGTCCTGCAGCACAGTGCTCCTCAGAAGCTCTGAAGCTTCACCTTTGTGCTTCACCCTCCTCTCCTCCTCTTACCATGTCCCACACTCCACCCACTGTTTCTCAGGTGAGGGAATCAAAAGTGGGCACCATTGGTGCCCAGTGAGAAGCAGAGGGCCTAAAATACTGATTTTGGTCTTTCATAAAGAGCTTCACAATGAAGACTGCAAAATGTGTAAGGAAGCTCAATAGCCACCTTCATTTGACAGAGAGAAGCAGCATGAACAGCAGATTGATTTTCATCGTACTCAACAATCCTCATTTTTCTTTAAATCATTACTATTTTGAAGCTACCACATCCAGCCTCTACCACGCTTACCCTGCTTCCCATGTGTGCTGACAACTCCTGCCCTACCCTACAGAGAGTGCTGGGAGCCCAGCACTCAGCAAAGACCTGGAAGCAGGCTCTTCACCTCCCAATTAGTAAATTCAGCTGAGGTTCCATGAGGATCAGAACAGTAACTTTATTAAGAAGAAAAATCAAAGTACCTGAAGGAGTTAGGATTTGATTTTTGTTTCTAACTAATTATTATGGACCTAAGGAGCTACCTGACTGTTGCATTACAGGAGAGATGCTAAATTAAAAACAAACATCTTAAATTATTTAGCAGATTCACAGCTTTTTAGTGCTGAAAGCATACTTACCCATCATGATGGACTCTGATTGTCTTACCTCGTCCATAAAGCAGTTGCAATGCATTCATTCAATTTCTTTATTTACTCTTTCAGATTGCTTCTCCATTAAGCCATATGCTTGGGACAGTCTGAACACACTATTGAGGCCTAATGGATTGATGGAGACAGATCTACTGTGTTCCTTCCAGAAACACAGAAGATCAATAGAAGTCTGCATTCTGAATCAAGGAAGACTGCCGGGGAGTGTCAGGGACTTTCCATAGCAGGAGAACTCATCCCTTTCTCTAATGATCACATAATAAGCTATATTGTATATATAGAGAAGTCTAGGGTGAGTTTTCAATACCCATCTCTGAACTCAAATGCACACTTTGGGTTCCTGTCTCTTCTTGCACATAGATGATCTGAATTGCCTTTCGTATTTCTTCACCTCAGGTTAATTGAATTCTCTGTGACCAATATATATATATATATATATATATATATATATATATATATATATCCAGTTCCTAAGCTAATACCAACACCATTTTTAGTTCATTTCCTCTTCTTAACATCAAATAGCATCACTCCAGATATGGTAAAGGAAATCTCACTGGTATGTCTAATTGGGTAAAACCTAGGTCTGTGGATTTTGTTAGCTATACTTTGTTCCTAGCAACCAGCATATCTGTCTACCTCATCTTCATTTGGAGATTAGTTCAAATTTCTGATGCACTTAATTCCTGGGAAGAAATTAGGAGGTTCTGCATGACAGCTACTAACTCTACACTTGAATAACTAGGAGTTTAGTGAATATTAAATAAAAGCTCAAAACTGGGGATGGGGGAGTGAGGAAAAAACACTTGAATCCACCTCACTGACCTCCACTGTGCCATGGTCTACAGTCAGGTTCAGAACGACAACCACCAAACCACGAGAAGTTGTGTCTTCCAGGAGACCCAGTTCTCCCAATTAACCCTAGGTGCTCACTACACTTGACTTCCATGTTCCTTGCCACCTGTAGAAGTCTCTTAGCACTTGAGTTCAGCCTTTCATCTCCATAGCACTGCCTGTATGACTGGATACAGCACACAGCAGGATTTTCACTGCTTAATAAATGGGGCTTTTTGAAATGCATGAGTCTTTTTCACTCATGTTTTGTTTCAATGTTGCATAGATAATTATAGTGCAATCCTTTATCAAATTCTAAGAAGCCCTGTGATGAAATGCACACAAGATCATAAGCTTTCTCTTAGACCTGAACAAAAAGCTAGCTATAAAATCTTGAATTGGAAGCATCATCACCAAGTTTAAGCTTCAAGCTCACCTCAATCTGTAATTAGTCAGAAGCCCCAGAGAAGGAAGTAAAAAGATGCTTCTGTAGAAAGCTCTGATGAGAAATAAACAACACAGTGGAGTGGAGATACTAAATTGTTTAAAAGAATTTAAGCTTCCAGCAGAACTCCTAGAGAAGGGTTCCTTAATCCATATGCATGTTAATTTAACTCCTGTGCCTTAAGAGAGATAAATCTCACACTTTCAACCTATTTACAATTATACAAAATTGTGGAGGTCCAAAAATGTGAGCCTATTTCCACCTTGTGAGAGTTGCAGCTTGCTCAAACCTGTTGCCACTCCACCCTGACCTAAAGTCAGAGAGTTGGACTTACTTCTGTTCTTTCAAGGCTATTGTCTGTTTCTACCTCAAACAAAAGTCCCACCTCGATTTAGTTCAGACAGTTCTGCTCTCTCAAAGTTATTGTCAACAGGTGTGGCTAATATCCAGACCTTGTATTTCAGGTTTAGGGAAGTAGATCTGTATCTACCTCAAACAAAAGTCTAAGGATCCAACTAAGTTCCTACTCCCTTAGAGATAACAATGTTTTCCACCCAGGGAGTGGTTTGCCTACAGAATGTTGTGGTCTAGGGTGTGTGTGCTACTTGTCTTGTTCTAGCAACAGAATGTTTACTAAGAATGTAGCCCACAACTTTCAACTCATATGTTCATTTCCTTGTATCATAATAATGTAGGGATTTTTTTTTGTCTTAATCCTACCTTTTTGGGTCAACAGTATTTTGAGCAAATGGAATTGAAACACAGACAATTTCAGCATTTGCTGGAACCCCTGCCGGTACTACCCTATGCTTTCTGTTTTATTAGTTTCACTCACATCTTAGCTCACTTTAGCTATTTTCTAATCCCCATCCCCCTACCCTTTTAAGTGATATTTCTGTCAAAGCTGGTCTCTGACAGCTGATGTCATTATTTTTTTTCAATGAAGGATATCCCTAAATAACAAATGGATAGTAATATATAACCCCACAATTTTAAATGAAGATAAATAAAAGGTAAATCATCACATTCTTCCAAACACTTTTCTGCAATAATTGTTTTCTCTACAGGTTCAGTGTTGTTCATTCGTTCATCATACTACATTTATTTAGAATAACCAGTCATCCGTGTGTTGGGTCTGCAATGAAAAATAACTTTGTTCAGTGTTTCAAAACATTATATATCTGCCCAAATTTGATCTCAGTGGAGATTTTGATATAAAATAAATCCTTTATGGTGTCTTATTCTAGTTAAAAAGGTGAAAGAGAGACTCTGGGTGGATCCATAAAGATTAATTAAAGTCATAAACATATGTCTTCACAGGCAGCAAAATGCCAAGTCCACTGTCAATGCTTTTTCACTAGCATTTCCACATAGTTTTGCTCCAATTTAAAAAGCAAAATAAAATAGAAATAAGTCACAGTGACTCCTGACGCGGGAAACGACCCCATGCATTTTTCTATGGAGTTCAATTTCTCCTCTTCTTCTTCCTCCTCTTCCTCCTTTTCTTCCTCTTTCAGTTTCAGCTCACTTTCTTCCTCCTCTTCCTCCTTGCTCATACTCCTCCTCTTGCTCTAAGGTGCCGAGAATACTGACATCTAGGGCTGCCTCCCTGTGAATTTGATATTACGGTAACATAGAGTTGTAACCCAGTTTCCATGAACAGAAACGAACTTGGAGAGTGAGGTGATGATGCACGGCTCTTTCTGATTAAAATCCTCCACGAGGGGCACTGTTTACATCAATACTGATTATAACTGACTATTTCATGCAAGATAAACCTGTGCCTTTCACTCAGAGCCTTGGATCCCCTGAGGTTTAATATGTCTTTGATATTTTCTTTATGCCATTCTACACTTTGATGTACAGTGGTATTTGTGAACATAGAATGGGAAAGCTGAGGAAAAACCCAGTCAGGATGGGCAGGGTATGTAGAGAGTATAAAAATGAAAACTGAGTCTTACCTCAAAGAAGAGCAGGAGGACACAGCAGGTTGTCATCAGTTTCTCACAGACAATGCCAGGAGGGTACCTCCCCCAGTTCACTGACCTCCTGATCTGGAGTTAGGTCTCCATCCTTTTTAAATGTCTTGGAAACCCAAATGCTCAGGGCAATCCCATGTAGCACCTAGTACTGGCAAAATCCACCATTGAAACAGATATTCTGTGTAGTGACCAGTCTTCAAGATGCCCACCACTTTAGATAACTCTGCTCTCTGTAAAGTTATATAACAGCATCTTTTCTTGAAGATGTAGAATGATGGATGAAGTTTCCCCTTCAAATGATATGTACAGTTTTATAAAACTGCCCACTGAGATGCTCGTGTAAGCCACAGAATTCTGGACAACACACCTTCATGCACATACTGAGAATTATCCAAGGATAAGCAAAGAATGATTTTCTTAGAATTACAGGTGATATGAAGGAAATGAACCCTGAAGAAGTCACCCTCAAAAGAATCCTTTCTTCTCTACTCTTGTATGTGCCCCATCAGGGGAAATTTGGGCTCAGCACCAAACACAAAGTTTATACATTATACCTCTTTTGCATCTGTGGTGTGGACCATGAAAATACACATGTCTGTTTCTCCTGTGGTGTGGACCATGAAAATACACATGTCTGTTTCTCCTGTGGTGTGGACCATGAAAATACACATGTCTGTTTCTCCTGGTAGCAAATGTCCTGCAATAGTAAAAGTAGCAAACACTGAAGCCAAGAGCATCTGCAGTGCAGTGCATAAATTTGCATGAAAAACTAGAAAACCTGGAGGTGGAAGTACTAAGAGTCATGCCTGGAGGAAGGCTTGTATTGAGAGTTGACACCCACTTGCCTACCATCTGCTAGCTGTATATCTAAGAAGCTTAAAACAATAGGATAGATTTTCATTAAGGCCAGGGAAGAGCTGTCACAAGGGATCACTCCTGGGATGGTTCAAACTGTTACAAATATAAGACATAAGGAAAAAAAGCAATTAGACACTAGAATAGCACTTAAAGAAAAATTCCAATGTGCTTAAAACATGAAGTCACTAGTCAAATGCTACCCAGGATGGTCACGGAAATCAGAAGGTTGAGCCTCTCCTATGAACCGCAACAAGGGAGAGTTCTTAAGAAAGGATTTTAGAATAAAGTTGTCGAAAATGGGGAAAAGACCCAATTCTCTGCATGGTATGGCTGTATAAGCATTAGATGTCTATGAAGTAATCAATGGACACATTTTAGGTGGAAAGTAGCCAGCAATTGTGTTAATATTTCCAATATCAAGATTAAAAGGATTTTAAAGGATCTTTAATTTCAAAAAACTAAAACTAAAACTTGGAATATTGAGGCTATGAAGAATGCGAAGTGACATTTAAATCTGGAGAACACAGCACATCTGGAAAGTTTGTGAAATGTCATTGAAAGTTTGGTGAAAAGGAAGCTGATGAATTCACAACACATGCAAAAGGGTCTCCAAGGCTCCTGGGCAACAGAGTCTCAAGGTGATGGCAGCTGCCCCACCATAGCAACACAAAAACTAGACTGTATATTAGCAGGACAGTCCCTTCACTTTCAGGATATATGACTATAAAGGAGCTGGCAATAATCAGTAAAGATCACTAAAATATTCTCTAAGAACAGCTGAACAGATAAAATACTAAACATACATACAGAAATTTGAGTAAAATATTAGTTATATAATGCACGCACATTATATAGCTATATACACATTCATACTCATATATATGTATATAGGCACATAGATAATGCTCAGTTCAACAGAGGTCATTTGTTTTAACTGTTCATAAAGTATGGACAAGTATTATAATACTCTGAGCAGTCAGAAAACTCTACAACTCTAGAGGGTCCTTGTCACATAGACTACAATTTCATAGATGAAGTCAGTGATAAGGGCAAGCTGTGGAAATCCACGAACCCATAAAGTGAGTGAAATACTATCATTTACTATTGTGGTTCTATCGATATACTATTGCTTAAGCCTTGTGTTAAAGAAGACAAAGAACATAGCCCACAGAAGTACATAAGCAGGGCTCACATGGACTCGCAGAGACAGAAATGGCAATCACAGGGCCTGCATGGGTCAGCACCAGGTCCTCTTCATGTATGTTATGCCTGTTAGCTCGGTGTTAACAGTGGGAGTATCTCAAACACTTTTGTCTGCTTTTGGCACTCCTTTCTTCCTACTGGGTTTCCTTGTCAGGCTTGATATAAAAACTTTTGGCATGTCTTATTGTATCATTTTTTTGTTCTGTTCAACTATCATGTCTTAAAGGCCTGCTCTTTCTGAAGAGGAAACAGAGGGGCGGTGGATCTGGGTGAGAGGGAGGGTTTGGGGGAGCTAGCAGGAATGGAAGAAGGGGAACGTGTGGTGGGGTGATTGTATGTGGAAAGGACCAATTTTTAATTAAAAACAGAGTAGGTTGTCCTTAGAACCTGGAAAAATACCTAGTAACAAAAGACACAGCATTCCAGCAGAACTTAAGAGGAAACATGGCTGGTGAAATGGCTAGGTATGTGTATAGACACTGTCACCAAGTCCAGGTTCATATGCCAGCCTGAATTCAAACCACAGACTCACATGGTGTAAAGAGAGGATCAACTTCTGTAAGCCTTCCACAAGAATGTCTGGTGCGCAAGCACACGCACACACACACACACACACACACACACTAAATGAAATAAAAATAACTTTAAAGCCCACAAAGTGGAGTAACTGATATCACAAAACTAGAATAGAAACTTCACGGCCATCCCAAAGACTAAAGCAAAGCTACATGGAAAATAAACAAGGAGAACAACACAAGGCATATCATATTGATCTAGTCGATGACACCATAGATTGAACTTGTTAAAAGGAATGTTTTTATCCTAAGTAGTAAGAGGAAAGAAACCGTCTGGCCAGAAAAAAAATCAAGAAACACATAACAGAACATTAAACTTTGAAAACAAAAGAAGTGAGAAAATGGACGTACAAACAAATGTTTTGAATCATCTCAATAGAAAAATCCCAAAATACTGGATATGCTGAGGATCTTCATTTCCCGAAGGTTTCACACAGTCTTCTAAAGGTCACTGCCATCAAGTTTACAAAGAACAATTAACCCCTGTTATAGAGAACTTGTTACAAAAGTAATAAATTATAGTGTCTAAGAATTTTTTAAATATATTCTTAAAAGGAACAATTACTGTGGATTTGTTCTGTTTCTTTGTACTTAGTTTCAAATGAGTTTAAAAGAACAATGAAGAAAACCATGGGACCATTTCATGACCTAATTTGAAATTAAATTGCAAATATTTTATAGAGTGTATTTTTACCTGAGAAGAGGTGATGAAGTAGATGGTTAAGTTTATTTTTAAAAATGCAAGAGTAGTTTAATATCAGAAAAATCTGTCAATGAAATTTAAAATATTAATGATTTAATAAATTACATGACTACCTCAATTGACATAGGAAAGCACCTGATAAATTCAACAGTTTTTATTATTAAAGCTCATAAAATATGAATAGTAGGAAAGCTTACTTGATGAAAACTATAAACCAGAAGTTACGAATGAAATCTTCATATGGACCAAGCAGTCAAGCACGACTTCTCAGAACAGGATCTAAGAGTATAGAATGCCCATGTTAGTTTTCAAGGTAAACTGAGGGCCTGGTCAGTACGGTGCAGTAAATATATGAGCTCCAAGAGAAGGAAGGGTAGATCTACTTGCCAGTGGCTAGTTATCTACAGAAAAATTGATCAGGTGAAGTCCCTGTTTACAGCACGAGCCCTGCTAAAGCGCTGCACACACAATCTCTTTGTAGTATTTAATGGTGACTGTCTACTTCACAACAGCCCACTCAGGCAAAATGAAAGCCACAGATCTGTAGGATGTGAATAGAGGATTTTTATTTAGAGAAGTGAAATTTAGCTTTAAAATGGCAGTAAACTGAGACATATGCTGTATATGAAAGGAGAAATGAAACAATGCGAAAAGTCCCTATTTTCATCCGATCTGTATTAGTCTATTATTTCCTTATTACTTTGACCAAAAAGTCGATAGTTGTAGAGGATTTAAATGTTTCATGCTATTTCCATAAATTTATGAATAAAAATTAAACATTAAGAATATTTTTACTATGCTACAGAAAAGCCCACAGTAAAGTGGCATGCAAATACAAAATGTTGTTGAAATGACCTCAGCAAAGGTCAGTGGTCAAACAGTACAGGACAGTTCTTTGTTGGATATTTGTGGATGCCTCTGGCTCCTACCATCCTTCCTGCCTCTCTTCAACAGGATTCCCTGAGCTCAGTCTAATGATTGATTGTGGGACTCTGTGTATGTTTCTACCAGTTCTGGAGGAAGCCTCTCTGATGACTATTTGGGCTGATAGGGGTCACTTCCATGGTAATGAGGAGGTTTGGGAAAACAAGAGACTCCTGCTTCCACTTGATGTTTCAACAATAGATCTGAGGTACCACCCTAAGAGAAGCCAACTGAAGTTTTTGTGGAAAGAGTTAGAGCAGGCTTCCCAAGAAAAACAGTGCATAAAAACTGAATAGAGCTTAAAGACATTCATTCATCTTGGGGAATAATCTGACTCAGCTGTGACCTTGACTGTAAATAGCATGAAGAAACCAGTGTTTGCAACCAGTGTCAATGGCTAGAAACATTGACGACAAAATCCAACAGGGAACAAGGGTTAGAGGTGACTAAGAAGAGCCTACAAGGCATCCGAGCTTCCTTGGAGATAATCCTGTCTGTAACTGAGCCTGGCTTGGGTTGCAGTGGTGGTTCAGCAGCTAAAAGCTCCTGCTGCTTTTGCAGAGGACCTGGGTTGGGTCCCCAGCAACTGAGTGTCAGCTCAGATTCAACAGTCTCCTCTGGCTTCTGTGGACACTATACAGATGTTGTCTAATGTGCAGGAAGATAAAGAGAAGATTGACAAGTGAGCTATGAAAGTAAGCTAAGAGCTTCAAAATTTATCACAAAATCTATACCTTTTAAGATGAGAAATGACTCAGGCAATCAGACCACTAACATAGTGTCTCTATTCGGGTTTGAAGATGTGTGTTTTCTCACTAAGAATTCTTTTTGCAAAGCTTGGTGTTTTGTACAATTATGTGAATATTTAATAGGTGGTGTCATAACTTACTTCATCAACATAATATTTAAATTATGCTGGCCTTTTAATTAATGGGGGCTTCAAGTGAGCAGGTCGATATAATTCAGAAACATATATACAAGCAATAGTTGGGCTTGAGGAAAACGGGACCAGTTTTACCCCGTATATGAAGGCAGGAAGGTTGTACAGGCTGTCTGTGGAGTCACAGCACTGGAAGGTTTCTGCTGCTATTATGGGGGAAAGAGAACAGCAAAGGGAGCACTCTGCCAAGGGAGGAAATGGTTCTGACTGTGCACCCTCCACATGTGCTCTCCGTGCTGAAGCCTAGGGATTCTGTCACTGATCTGTCCCTTCACCTACTCTTGGTGCTCATTTCTATCCAAGCTATCAAAGAATTTATATTTTGAACATCTTTGGACACAAATTTTGTATAATGGCATTAAAATCATAATAGAGTTTTGAGGGAAGGAATGACAATCTGGTTTTATGGATTTTTGAAGAAAACCTGTTCTATCAGAATTTGTCCTCACCGTTTGGTCTTGGTGAGAGAAGGCCATGAATGCACTTCTTCAAAATCTTGATGGCTTTAATGCGCCTTCCTAGCTTGTTTGTTGATGCCACAGCAGAAGTTTCAGGTTAGACAGGTGTTTGACTTGGAGGAAAAAGGGGTAGAATTTACCTTACAAATAATGATCCTTCACGGTGTGTTAATGAAGCCAACAAACAACCTCACATCATTACCTAAAACTCATCTTCATTTGTATGATGACCACTGCCTGACCAACAAGGGTGGAGCCATTGGATCTGGGTCATGAATCTTTACATAGAGACTGGCTCAAAACAATGACAGTATTACTTGTTTTCTGCAAAGTTTCAAATAACCATCTGCCTGGCATAAACTACCTGTTCTTCTGTGGACCTTTAGGGTGAATGTAGCACGTCAATGCATGATAGCAATAACAGCACTGTGATTTCCGCTCAGCAGCACACTACTCCTATGGAGAAATTATGACCTCAAAGCATGCAACACACCAACCTGAGGACTGAGCCAACACAGTGTGGTTTCTAAACTTTAGGGCCCAATGTGGAAATATAAATAAAAATGGAGTGAATGGTAAGCATACAAATAGATGAAAATCTATATAAAATAATCATATTCATATAAATCACACACGAAGTATAAAGCATACAAAAATTCCCCAAACAAAGGAAAAACCAAAGGTGAACTTGAGCCTGAGAGCCATCTCTCAAGCATTCTTGCTATGGAAGAATTCAGTAAAGCCTGTGACCTTAGCTTAGGGAAAAGTGGCATGTCCCAGGTGAATGTCCCTTCTGCACCAGTCTATCTTCTGAGCTAGGCTATTGCCTGCAGAGTGTGGCCTGAGCTCATTATGAATAATTCATGTCTCATCTATCTTTTGAAGAGGTGTTAAATTGCCCTTTTGGCATGTCTGTAGTTTCTGAGGAATGTGTTCACACCTCATTATCACTCGGTGATGGACTCCTGAGAGAGGATGTAATTGTCTTCCAGCAAGGACTCTCCTCAGTGTGGCATTGCACCACTTCAAGACCATAGGACTTCCCTGGTGACCACGAATCTGAAGTCTGTGGCATTCCGAAAGAAAGGAGAGCAGGTGTCAGTTTCCCCTATAACTTTGAGAGAAGCTTCACTTTCCCCTGACACTTGCTTAAGTTAGAATTTACTTATTGTCCTTCCCAGTGTTTCCAAAATTAAACTCCTGGAAAAGAAGGCAAGGACAGAAATCTGGATGGTTTTTTATGATGTAGTCAAAAGTGCAAACCAAATACCTTCCATTATCACTCATATGAAACAGTCATGCAAGCATTTCACTGCTCTCAGTAAATTCCCCACATTTATATTATTGCAGTGACATTGTAGAATCCAGAGATGGTGGCAGCTTCCCTTCCCATACTTGATCTCCTCAGAAGGAGGGATCTGGTCTCAGCATGTTGAGTTAGGTCTATTTGCACCACGTGGGAAACTGCTTGAAGACCTGGCAGTTGTCAAGACTGGGTGTCTTCTATCAGTTCAAACCATACTCTTTGTAGGAGCTGCCGCAGTTGCAATGTCTACCATAGAACTCTTCTGTCTGCAAGCCATGGTGATTCCCAGAGGTATGTTCACTGAGAGGTGGGTTTCTAAATATTGATTTTCCCAGTGTGTAAATGGGCTCTCTGTGTGTATGTGTGTGCATTTTGTGCCTGTGTACTCATGTATGAGTGTGTGCGTGCATTGTGTGTCTCTGTGTATGTATGCTTGTATTGGTATGTGTGTAAATGCATGTTTGTATGTATATGTGTTTATGTCTGTATGTATGTATATATGTGTTTGTTCCTGTGTGTCTATGTTTACACTAATGTTTATTGAATATGGTTTCAAATTTCAACACAATAATAAAGAAAACAGCTTTTATCTTCTTGTGTATCATGAGTATTATAATTACTTAACAAGAAATTTTCAAATTAACAGCAAAAATAAAATTAGTCTTAGGACTACTTGATCCATAAGTACCAGGGATTAATTGATAGACGAGAGAGTGTAATGCAATCCTAATTAGTTTTATTAAATAAAAACCCGAGTCAGATATTAGGGGGTGAAAGCTGAAAGATCAGAAATGAAAAGCATCCAGTCACTAGAGTTTTTACCTCTCCAAATGCTCAGACAGAAGGGGCAAGATCCCGTCTCTATGAATTCTGCGACTGAATGCTGTCTCTACAAAACTTAGAATAAACCCTGGAGGTCCTATCTCCTCACGCCTTGTATTCCTCTCTCCACCTGGCCATATCACTTTCTAACTCCACCTCCCTAGCACTGGGGTGAAAGCCGTGTAATCCCAAGAGCTTGGATCAAAGGTGTGAGCTATTTCTCTTTTAGACGGATTCAATTTTGTGTAGTCCAGGGTAGCCTTGAACTCACAAAAATCTGTCTACCTCTGTCTCCCAAGTGCTGGGATTAAAGGTGCGCGCCACCACTGCATGGCCTCTGTGACTAACTAGTGGTTTAGCTCTGCATTTTGATTGTCAGGCAAACTTTCTTTGTTAGATTACAAACAAAATATCATTACAAGAGAGGATGCCCTACACAGAAGCCCTTGTAGCCGATGACTGATGTCAGAAGATCTGGACAGAAACGGTGATCATTGGCTGACTTTCATAATGGGTTAGTGAAGCTGAAAGAAGGTTGTGTGATTAATAAGGACTTTTTAACAACAAGGTTTCTAGATTCTCATTTTTCTTCTATCAAGGTAAATGCCGCAGTGCTTGAGAGCCTTAAGTCCTTTATGGGTAAGAAAAGTTGAGAGGGATCTGATCTTGGTCAACTGTGGACAGCTGCAGCGTGGGCTCAAGACTTCATCTCAGATCCTTCATCTGTCCACTCAAGCCTCCCACCCTCCAGCACCAACCACTGGAATTTGTGCTTCTGACTCTTTCTCTTATCTCTTCCCATGTTTCCCTGTAGGATCATTCGCAGAACTCTATCTCCTCATTTCGGAGCTCCTTAGAGCACTATCATGGTCTGTGCTGCCTAGTCACCTGCTGCGCCCATCTCCTAATGTCCCTCTGCACCCTCAGCTGACACGCTGGCATCTGGGAGGAGGGAATGATGTATTTTTCAGTTTCCCTTCGAGAGAGATGTGCCGTGTGAGAAGAGCAGATTCAGCGGGAGCTCTGTCTACTCACTGCTTTCCTGGCCACCTCCTTGTTCCTAAAATAGCTATCATGGGGTCGATTCATAAGACTTTAGCCTCGAGGACCATTCCTGACATCCAGTAGATGGCTTTGTCGCCCTTCCACATGTTCGCACGTCGGTCTCCGGCCACTTACTCTTTCATTGTCATCCCGGGTACGGAAGTTTTTCAGTTTCTCATTATAGCAAACATGGCGCCTCTGTGCCTGCTTATAATCCTGAGAGCAGACCTCCTTCCCACTGTCCCATCCGCGCGTCACACTGGGAACTCCCCCGTCTGTCAACTCACTGATCAACACCCTCTGCTGTTGCTCATTTAGATTTCTCTCCAGCCCAAGAAGCTCGCTTTGCTCCACACACCCTTGGTAAAACAGCAACGACAAGGTGCACTGGGAGTTCTAAGCCCTCCACGTCTCCACCCGTTTGAGTGACGCTTCACCTCCAACTCCCAAGGAAGGGATGCTTTAGAGGCTTCAATCATTTTCCTCCTGCCAAGCCAGGGACAGTTGCTGGTCTTCAGTGTGTCTGACCTCTTGGTTCCACTTCTGTCTTCACCTCCCAGCCAGAAATTCAAATTCTTTTGGCATCTCCCAGGTGTACCTTCTCTTTTCGTCAAGGGCTTCCACCGCTAGTCCTTGGCAGCTCACTTGTGGGCACGTTTCCCCCCTTCTTCTTTGCTTAGACATCTCTAGCAATATTCTGAATTTCCATTCTCAGTTTCATGACTTTAATAACTGTATCTGTACGTAGATGGCACCAAACATACATCTTTGACCCAACTTGTATAAGCGAAGCTCATGCAAAGATATGCATACCTGTCTAGTCTACAGAAGGCAAATCCCTGAATGAAGCTTATCTTACAGGCTGCATCAAGGATGTCTAATGTAGAGACTTAATTGATTATTCTTTTGCAGCAATTTCAGCGAATTTGCTAAGGGCCACCTTTCTGTAGATGCCCACTAGTCAAACACATCTATGGAAACTATGAGATGCTCTAATTCAGTAGAAAAAAAATTAATAAAATATGCAACGAGTACAATTTTTTTTAACTAGGGTAAATGAAGATCATGGGTGGTCCAGCAGTTTTGTGTATCACATAGCCATGATAGATTCACAGATGTAGGACATATGTAATTCAAGACAGATGGTGTAGCCTCAACACAAAGGGTAAAGAAATAGCTTAAAACTCAAAGCTGCAGCAGTGACTCCACTCCACCTGTTAGATTTCCTATGCAAGAGAAAGCACAGGTTGGAATCCTGTTAATTCTAGGGAAGCCAAGGAAGGCACCCAGCACACTTGGAGAGGAGCCCTGTCTACGGGTTACCAAAGGATAATGGAGGAGGGATTAAGCCTGACAGTCTAGTCTTTGATCTAAACAAAACACTTATTTTGGAAGCTGCTGCTTGCCTAAAGGATAAACAGGTGTCTTGAAAGTCATTTTAGGGGGAAAAAATTTATCACTTAATTAAAGCAGGAAAGAAAACACATCTGATCCACACATTGCCTTAGAGAATAAACAGGGATACAGTTTGAAGAGTTTTTGCCTTATGAAGATTGCTGTGCTCTATGATACAGCCTTCAATGTGTGTGTGTATGCATGCGTGTGCATGCGTGTGCGTGCGCGTGCATCCATGTGTGCATGTGTGTGACATCCCATTCAGAGAGGATGTCGCTGCTCATACTTCCTTGAGACAGAGTCTCTTCCTTGCCTAGAGCTCACCAGGTTTTAGCAAGGTTGTTGGAACCAAGCTGTAATGACTCTCTTGTCTCGGTACCCCTCCAACCAGTGCAGGTACTGTAGGCACAGGGAGCCACACCCAAATGTCTGGACCCGGGTCCTCTTATTTGCACAGAAAATGCTCTTTCCCATGGAATCATCTCCCCCACCCCCATAACTTTCTTATTACAAAACACAAACTGTGTTTGCTTTGTAAACCAGGCAAAATGGGAAACTTTAATTAAATTGTATGGAAAGTAAAATAATAAGCTATTCGTGTGTTTACACTCCTAATACCAGTAAGATATGATACAACAGGAATCTTCAGCCCCAGCAAATATGATATTATGTGATCTTCATGTATTTCATTCGATATTTCTTTACCTTGGCTCTCAGTTTAGAAAGATAAAGTCTTATAAGTGAATATACAGTCTGGGGTTAAAAATATAAATTTTAAACACTTGAAACAAAATCACAGCTACAGGAGATTGGTCATTTATATTATAGCTCATGTCACATCGTATCAGCTCATCTCACTTGAAACCTGAGTCAATTTATAGTTGATCATAAAATATGTAATAGCCCACGATGGCGATACTTCCTGCGAAGGGATGAATTTTTCAGGTGTGGTTTTCTGCACCGTTGTTATCTACCGACGTGACGGCTACACTCTTAAAACTTTCTTCTTCAGGAACGCACCCCCCCCATCCCAACTCTTGTCAAATACAACATGAAGAACTCCACATTGTTAACCCCATTTTGTCCTCATCACACTCAACAAACTGTCAGGTAACAGATACGCAACCATAGACCAAGCGTTTCACTGTGGACAGGGGAGCATAAATATTCTCACTTTCATTATTTTCCCTAGAGACAGGATTGCTGCTAAATAATTTATAGTAGTTTATTTGAGTTGAGGAGAATAAAAAGAATTGTATGCACACAGGTCCATCTTCAGCATCCCACCAGGCTTCTGCTGCAGGCTGGATTCACCAGAAAGGCATAGTCAGATGCTGTGTCTATGCGAGGTGTAGAAGACTTAATGGGGAGTAAAAGGGACGCGATTGAAGTCCGTTTGTGTTGACAGAGGCTGTTTTTTCATTTCCCAACCACACAGACCCAAAATAACCACATAGAAACTGTATTATTACAACACTGCTTGGCCTATTAGCTCGTACTTCTTATTGGCTAGCTCTTATATGCTAAATTAACCTATTTCTATTATTCTATGTATCACCATATGGTTGTGGCCTACTGGTAAGTTTCTACCCGGTGTCCAGCATCTGCCTCCTGTGGCAGCTACGTGGCTTCTCCCTGACTCAGCCTACTCTCTCCTCCCCTATCTGCCTTGTCCTATTCTGTATGCAGGCCCAAAGCTGACTCTTTATTAACCAATGGTATTTACAGCATACAGAGGGGAATCCCACATCACATTTGAGTCTGATGGAGATGATTATTGAGGAGGCAGGTTTACAAGGCCCTGATATTTGAGGATCTCAGTTGCTGACTTCTCTTTCACCAGCATCAGGGACAAAAGGCTGGCCCCTTTCTATCTAATGACAATCAGCCATTGGTCCTGACTTCCCAAAGGAGTTTAATTTGCATATGGTGACATTCTTCCACCCAGGTTCATCTTGGTTGTCAGTTGACACACTTGGGAAGAGGAAAGCTCAGTTGTGGACTTTCCTCCATTGAATTGGCCTGTGGGCATGTCTATGTGGATGTTTTCCTGTTTGATAACTGATGCTTGGGGATCCAGCCCACCATGGGTGGTATCACCCTTAGGCAGGCGAGCCTGGGCTATAGATGAAAGGTAACTGAGAAGGCCAGAGTAGCAGTTTAGTTAGTAACATCCCACCATGGTTTCTGCTTCAGTCCCTGCTTCCAAGTTCCTGCCTTGAAGTTTCTCAGTGGGGAACTATGTAATAAAGAAGCCAAATAAGCCATATTTCTCCAGTTTGCATTTAGTGAGTATTTTTTTCTTCAACAAAGAACACGTGACCCAAGTCGGCCCCATGGTTTTGTCCAGAACCATACTGACATGCTCCATCATGTGTGTAAAGAAGCTATAATTACAATTAGAAGTATCTGGGATTGGTATGCAGCAGTCCATCCTCACCCTTCACTATTGGTTTCACCTGTACACTGGCAGATGTAATGAGGACAATTGACCACATCCTTTTAAGTCTGTCAGGCAGACACTAATGTGTTAGCCTTACCTGACAAGTTATATATAGATAGATAGATATAAATATAGATATATATGTTATATAGTTTTATAGAGAGATACAGATAAAAGGATATAGATAGATATAGATATCTAGATATATAAGTGCACAATAATTATCCCTAAATATCATATACATATATGGAGAGAGGTAAATATTCTTTTAGATAGATAGATAGATGATAGATAGATAGATAGATAGATAGATAGATAGATAGATAGATAGATAGATGGATGGATCTACAGATATATATGGTATATTGCATATGCCTGGTCAGATACAACATGATACTATGAAGCACGCTCACAGCATGGAATGGCAATATCTGATATCAACTCACATATTTATGAACAGTAATGTGAGAATTCATAATATCCACATTATTGCATATTTCATTAATGTACCCTAGCCACAAACTAAAAACACCATGATGATATGAGAGGATTTATGCACCCCCATTTAGGTCTGGCTAAAGAATTTTAACTTTTTAAAAATTTTATCTGTATGGAAATTTGGCATTTACGTATGTCTACACACCAACATGTGTGCATAATGTCCAGGAAGAACAGAATTGATTTTAAGCACCAATGTTGAGATAAGCAAATCTAGTTTACAAGATATGAGTGACCAGCCTCGGACAAAGAGAAGTTCTTAATCATCTTGGCCAGAAGCACCTGCAAGTTTCCAGGCAGCATTAACTTTACCATTGAATAAATTTCAAATAAAAAGTGGGAATAATAACATGGTTGCTTTGCAGGTATTTGCAAATGTGTAAGTGGTTCCCTTGTGGTAGCATCACCCTCCCCCCCATAAACCAGCATTTGAAGTCATAAAGCCTTCTTCGAAATCAAGCTATATGAATAGAATACAGCAAGCGTGAGTAACGTGCACCTTGGGGTGAGCTGGCAGATGAGGTGGCAAGGAAGAGGAGGCCTATGATGATGATCATAGCAGATGGCGATACAATGCAGATAACAGCTCCCGGCACAGTTCTGGTGAGCAAGTTTACCATGCAAGCTAGAAATCCATGAGAAGGTAACCCCCATGTTTTTGCAAACTTATTTCAAGTGTCTTTTGCGAAGACAAGAGTGTCTAACTAAGCTCATTCAGCCATCTACCCACAGGATATGCGTTGAGCATCCTTTGCCCTGGGATGCGGTGTTGATCAGGGATGCAGCTGCACCAGGCCACAGATGCTCTCTCTGCCTTATGTATTAATTAGAAAGTGTGAGAGACCCACGACAAAAGCAGCATGGATAATTCAAGCATTTCCCTGGCTTCTTGTTGCCATTAGAATAAAAATGAACATATTTAATGCTACCCTAAATAATCTTATTTATATTTGATGGCATTACCCCTGGTGCAGAGTGGCTGTCGGAGAGTGCGAGGTACAGAGGTGTAAGGCTGAAAGGGGAACATGGGTAGAATTTTGCGCTGGAGTCTTGAGAAGTTGATGGATTTTCATTCTAGAAAGCAAAGGTGGTAGGAATGGGATCTTGTTTAAGGTATAGGTAAAGGAGTTGGGTACGTGGTTCCCAAAGTAAAGCATGCATGATGTGCTGCCTGGAGTCAGGCAGGCTGCGGTCCTGATGAGGAAGGGTGGGGGCTAACAGGATCAGTGGCATAGTAATGGCATCATTGACAGCTGTGCTGTCTGGTAGACTCTGAATCCCTTACCTCATTAACAGTTCAGATTTTTGCTCTTGCCACATGTGTTCCTGACAAGCTTTTGGACTCCATCTTACCACACCTGGGAATAACCCTGGCTAAACATTTCCTCCCCAGATTATGTCTCATCCATTCTGACTTGAGTTCCTCTGTAGTTGCAATTATATTTGAGGATTTTTTAATATATGCTTTTTTCCTATAACAATCCAGATGGAAAAAAAGAAGAGATATTCTGACCATCAAGGATAACTGCATTTTCAAACGATCAATGGAAACTAACCAATAATGAATGGAAAGCTTCAAGTGCTGGAGGGAGAATTGATATCTTGCAGTTCCGTGTACTACAAAAACATCATTTGAAGATAAAGTCTGAATAAAGATGGCTTCAGGGAAAACAAAGCCAAAGAAAACATGGAGTGAATTTATCATGAGTAGAACCAGCTACAGATGCAACAACAGACCATCAAAATGCTTCTAGTTAACAGAATGGGGCATGAGAAGGGGTGAAGAGATTGAAATAAATGTAAGAAATAGTTGAATATTCAGAACTAAGTTAAGTCTATGCCTTTAAACATATTTTCAAAACAAAACTATGAAAGTATTAGCTCAAGTAGTTATGGAAACAAACAAAAAATGATGAAGGAACTAGGAGACAGATTCCAAAGGCTTTCTGGAAGGAGGAGTGATAATAGATATTGAAATAAATTTATGTAAGAACTCTGTGGTTGCCACAGCAAACCTAAGGGGAGTTACGCAGTTAAAGTTTGCTAGTTAATTGGGCCAACTATCAAATATCCACAGCTAACTATCTGCACAAAGATGAGTGATATACACAATCATGATATTTAGGGATAACAAATTAAAACACTGCATTTGAAACAGATGTAGGTTGCTAAGTGCCATAGTGCATATCTGTATCACACCCATAGGGTGTCAATGCAAGAGGACCACAAGCTCGCAAGTTCAAGGCCGGCCTAGGCTATATAGGGAGGCACTACCTAAAAAAACAAACCAAAAGCCAAGAATCTGAGACCTTTAGGACAGAACAGAAAATTAACCAAAGAAAATGGAGCAAAGGCATGTATGTATATCTGTGTGTGTGTGTGTTTGTGTGTGTGTGTGTGTGAGAGAGAGAGAGAGAGAAAGAGAGAGAGAGAGACAGAGAGAGAGACAGAGAGAGAGAGCAAGCGAGCGAGAGAGAGAGAGCAGCAAATTTTTTTTAATGCAACCCAAAGGAGAGCCTGAGGAATGGGGAAGAAACAGTAATTGAGAAAACTAAGAAAGCGCGAGCTTACTACAACTGTTTAGTTAAACTGGAATATTGTCAAACTGCCTTCTAAACATCCATGTTTTTGCCCATATGCAGGTGCTACTCTCAGCCCTGATGAGAGAAGCTTCTCTTGGCTGTCAAAACCGGTGAGCGCAGAGGCTCATGGCTGCTGGAGGTGCAAGAATTAGTGATGGAGGAATGCTAAGCACCAAACAGATATTTAAGCCGCCACCTCTAAGACTTAGGGAACAGAGAGAACTTATCAACAGGAAGATGGGGGAAACGCTGTTAAATGCCGTCTCCTGGGCATGACTGTCATTGCATCAATGAACTCGGAGCAGCCAGCATGACCGACACTGACTGCACAAGACAGTCCTAGCAACCATCAGCCACGGAGGTGAGAAAGACCTCACATCTCTCTAGTGAAATAGTCTAGGGCAGGGTGAAACATTGCTTCACTTAGGCACCCCCTGGTGAGCTCACAAACTTCTGGTGGACGGTTCCATTCCACATTCACACAGACAGCTTCAATTAGGCTCAGTGGGTCATGAACCAAAGCAGATATGGGAGTGTGGGAAGGGAATGAAAAGGGGAAGGGGACTTAACTGGGAGAAAATGTCAGAATAAACAGAATGTGTTTTATATATGAATAACAACATGAAATAGCAAATTTAGTTAACTATATAACCCAAACAATCATAAAATCTTACAAGGAGGGAACATTTTACAAACATTCAAAGATCGTTGGCTATTGGAACTAAAGCACCGGATGTTTTAGATAAGTGTGTTTTTCTCTGGAGGAAATGTGAATTGTTTAAACCCAGGTTCAAGACGAATGGAATCACTTAGTAGTTGGTGAGTGGTAAAGAGTTTATATGGACGTGGTACACCCTGCTGCACAGGAGAAATCTTGCTCATTTACCTTCTCCAGAGCACTATCCAAACTTAGGAATGTTCTTCGCCTACACATTATCTGAGGGTCTTATTTTATGTGTTTGAGCTTAAATGGAATGCTAAATCCTAGCGGCATACATTGAAATGGCTTAGAATGAAGTCTTGTTTTTGAAATTAAATCTCACAATCAACTAAGGGGTTGCTTCTTCAACAGGAAGAGGGTGGTGTCAGCTCACTGCACCTTACCACATGAGCCCTGTTAGCCTCCTTTTTGTCCTCTTAGGAACCCCATTTGCAAACACAAACACTTGAAAGTTAGAGCATTAGTATGTGCATTTTAGACAACCAAACGTTCTGTCGAGAGCATGCCTTTTAAGATGAAGTATCTGAGAGCCACCATCCTGCCCACTTGAGTGCATCAATTGATTTGGCATCACCAGTCAGGGTAGGATGACATTAGGGAGCCTTTGATAAAGTCAAAACAACTGGGTAGCACACTGTCCAGGAGTTTTCTCTCTCAGCTCATTTGTGAGGTGAGATTTACAGTTGTAGCATCATATATAACTGGGATTTCTGAACCACTAAAACTCTCCAGTGTCCTTAGGAATAGAAAGAAGGCTGCCAGAATTGAAATAGTACACGGTGGAGGAGGGAGAAGTGTGATGAGGTCGCTCTCTCCAGGGAAATGACTCTGGGAAGAGCGTACTGAGAGACACTCTCTTCAGCCCAGAGATCTGTCAGCTGAGAGTACTTCCATCCACCAGGGGAAAATTCCTCTTAGAAGCTGAAAGCCACCGGAGCAGCCCAGCAGAAGGCATGCGCCATGCACACTTTTATTGCGCCTTCTTCTTGCAGCTCTGCTAAAAAGTGAGAAAAAGAATTCAAAGCCCCTTGAAAGATTAATCTATAGATTTTATATAAGTATGAAAATACTGTTGAATTAATATTTGTCTGTATATAATTTTGACGCCATAGTTGTGCATTCTCTGGCTTTTAGAAAATTAATAATCAGGCAATTAGAAGTTGAAAATGACAGAACATGTTGCCAGTGATCTGGTATTTCAAGCCATATACAGCATATTGATTCCAACTGACTAGGAACACCTCACAGTCCAGTCTTCTCGGCTTCCTAAACACAACCACCCTCCTGGCATTTTCTGTCTCCTTGCTCTTTGTGGCCCTGGGATATTATAATATAAAACACGTGCCTCTGAATGTCAAGTCGCCGGTTATCAATGTGCAATATGTGTTATATAGGACACTGTTGTAACTGCCAAGCCACACGTGGCCTTCATATTAGCAGTCAATGGATTAGAACAATAACTATTAAAGTCAAATGACTAAGGTAATGGGAAAGTATGTCATTTTCTCAGTATTTCTGGAGATCCAATCATGAGTGCAGCTCAGGCTACATCATGGAGCAAAGAATCTAAACAGTACATTTAAAACAATGCATTTCCAGGCATAACTTATATGTTCATGACCAGTGCACAACTGTCAATTCCCACTAAAAGTGTTTTATACAGTGCCTGTGTAGAAGCCATTAGCCTGGTTACTTGACACTTCAAACAATGTCATAAAGCTTTTCAACACGCAGACTTTTATTCTCTGTGACTATTTTTCTCTGGCTTTCATGCAGGACGAGAGTTGGAATGACTGAGATCCTAGAACGCCTATAGCAGAAGTAACTGTCTGAGTCATTTCGTGTGGTAGGCTTTGAGGAATCCCAGCTGTGTCTGAACTGAGGTCTTCTGACGTCATTGATGAATTATTCAGATGACTGAAATGTCCTTAGGAGTAAAGGAGTTTTTTAGAGACCCAAAATAAAATCCATGAGAGCCAGAGAATGTGGATGACCATGCACTTCTCAGATTTCCTGCATCTCTGTTGAACCATTGATGGCGGCTATTGGGTCAAAGCTAATTTTGTCTAAGAGCATAATCACATTCTAATAATTAAAACATTTCTTATATCCTAAACATTTTTTCTGCAATGTTCTTAAAATATTTCCTTTAGTTTGAGACTGTATATCACAAAGCTAAGACTAGAGTCTTGGGTTTTCATATAATGGCATTCAGGTTAAAAGGAAGTTTGGTTTCATTTTCAACACTGGGTAAATAAGAAATCTTTGATGCAGATTGAAAAGAGACAGAAATAGGCTGATGGACTCAGTTGAGACTGCTTCTCTGTGGACATGTAGATTAGACAAAACTAACAAACACAACTCATGCCTTGTTAAGCAGATACAAAAGCACTTCACTATTAAATAATTACTTTCTCTTTTCTTGTCCTCACGTAAGGATCACAATATAAAGTATAGTACAGCTTTAAGAGTTCCACAGTCTTTTAAAAATCCAGCAATTGACAAACCCAAGTTCTCTTTAAAACTCCAAAGACTCTCAACTGTGAGTTCCTGTAAAGATTTGTTATTATCTATCTATCTATCTATCTATCTATCTATCTATCTATCTATCTATCTATCTATCTATCTATATATCTTCTTATTCTAAGGAGGAAGAACCAGGGCACAGCTACAACCAAAGCAACAACAAATCCAGCAGTGTAAATGGTTTAGGGTCTGACATCTTGGACTCATTCATGTTCTTCTGACTTGGTTAGACCTAGTTGCTTTTCTCCTTGGCTCCACTATCCACAACACAAACAGTTTATCTTGCAGGCTTATGCTGGTTCTACTCCACATCGCTTCCATCCTTTGTAGTCCACCCATGAACCTGGTATCTCCAGCATCCTGGGGTCTCTACTGGAACTTAGGCAGTACCTCCACCAGTGGCCTCTCTTGGCTTCCCATAGTGCCAAGCTTCAGCTGCTCTCCACGATCCCTTCCACCTATGGCTTTCACACTGCCCAAGTGGTACCTTACATTCTTTGCCAAGTTCTACTGCCAGTTTGCTGTGTGCCCTTGGGAATCTCTGGACCACATTGCCTGTGACCTTACTCTGAGGAAATACTCCACGGAAGATTCAGCCTCGATGATGTTGGCTTCTACTTAGTCCTAGCTGATTATTCAGCTCAAGCTGATCAGTCTAAACTGTCCAATTAAAATAGACATTTTACTTCAGTGACACTGGCCTCTTGTTAGACACAACTGAGTCTTTAGACACAGCTGAGAGAAACCACAGAATGTTAAGTGAAAATATTTTAGGAACGGCCCTAAATACAATCTTTGAGGGACTCTCCCACTTCCCTCTGACACTTTACAAGTCAGGACTCCTTTATCTGCATGACTTTCAGCCTTCTTGTTGTCCAAGTTCCTGACGTAGCCATTAAATGTTGGGTACTAATGGTTTCTCCAGCCTCACGTTCCAAAATCCACCCACAAAATATCCCAAGGCACAAAAAACGTATAGCCAAGTTCATCACGGCAACACCTACTCTCTGATATCAATTACTGTTTGTGTTTGCTTTTAGTTACTCTGAGAACTACCATGCCCCAAACAACTTGGTGAGGAAAGCGTTTATTTGACTTCAGGTCACACTCCACACCATAGAGGGGAGCCAAGGCAGGAACTGAGGCAGACACTGTAAAAGAATCCCTTGTACCTGTCTGGTTGTCTTGTGAAAATTAAATTTTCATAAGAATTGTATTGAATCCGAAGATCACTACAGGTAGTCTACAAATACGGACAGCATCGATTCTAATCTTTATAAATGACCTATCTCTCCATCTGTCCCTGCCTTCTCATTCATTTCAGTAAGCTTTCTGTGTTCAGAGTATTTGTCGTTCACATCTTTGGTTAAATATATTCTTCAATAATTCTTTTTATTCTCTATACTATTGTACAATAGAAGTGTTTGCTTATGTTCCTTTTTGGAATTTAAAGATATTTATTTAGTGTATAGAAAAAAACACTGACTTTTATGTATTGATTTTACAACTTGGTTGGGTTTGTTCATCAGTTCTAACACACTATTTTAGATAGCATGTTGAGAATTCTGTCAATGTAGGGTGCTATCCTTTCTCAATATTTTTAAAAAATGTTTTATTGCCTAATATTTAGATTGGGGGCATGCTGTACAGTGTTGGAAAATGGTGAAAAGAGGTCATGGTTGTGTTGATTCTGATTCTGGAGAAAATGCTGAGGACTGGTTTGTACTGTGCCACCTACCCAAAGCAGTCCCTTCTCACTTCTGACGTCATTGTTAACCCTGTTTCTAGGCTCATATTTATTTAGACCATCTTAAGGTGATTCAGCTCTTGTTGTATGGATCCTATCAAGCTCATATTTCACCTGAGCATTCTGAATACTGTTACTTTCTGTAGTGTTTCTACGCATGGGAATTTTACCTTTACCAGCCAGAGGTATCTTTGTTGAAAGTGATTTGTAAGTCATTGTTTCTTTGCTTAATACATCTTCAAATTTCCAAAATTGATTCTAGACATATCCTCTAGCAAATATGTAGCTTTAAAATATTATTTTCCCATCTTTGATTTTATTTTTATTAATTTATTTTTAAATATGTATATTCATGTATGTCTGAATGTGAGTTGGTACATATGCATGTGGTTTTTGTAGAGGCTAGAACTGGAATTGCAATGGGCTGTGTTAACTGAATTCATGTCCTCTAAAAGAGCAATATGTGGTCTTAACCACTGAGACATCTCTCTAGCCCCTTGATTTTTAATTTCAGCAATATCCTTTGGTATCAAATACATTTATTTTTTCCTGAAGTCCAATTTAACAAAGTGCTTTGGGAATTACGTTGAAAAAGAATAATTTTCAGATTTAAGTTCATGAAATTTACAATGTATGATTCTATTTGTGTTTTATGTTTTTTTTTTAAAGTAGGCTTATGACTCATCTCAAATTATTTATCAAAAGCTGTGGATAGTTCACCAGAACTGGATACTTTGACCCTGACAGTCATAGGGCCATTTGGGACCTGACTCCTGCCACACTGGCTGAAAGCAGCCGCTCATCCTCCAACTGGCTTGTCACCACCACTCCTCTGGTTTTCACGCAGTTCTATTTATGGGCCTACAGCTTTGTTCTCCTCATTACTCTGCTCGACTTTACGTTCACAGCATACTTTTGTAACATTTTCACTTAAAATTCGTGAAACCTGAAAAGGTCACCCTGTTACCCTATTACCTTTGTTCCTATTTTTATAGTTGGTTTTTCCACCCTAAGACATTTTTATACAACAAGACATGGCCTGGATGAGTGGCACCAGTTTCTCCAGTCCTTTGGGTGTCACTTGCCCCCAATTTGGATAATTTTGGCACCGGAAGCACTGGTCATATTCTGACTATAATCAGGGGTAACTTCCTATACATCTCTCTTCTCAGTGCACCCATTGTCCTTGGCCTCCCTGGCCTCTCAGATCTGCTCCACATTTTAGAGTCAGCCATGCTCAACTCAGTCTCTCTGCTTGCATGGCTGTCTGAGAAGCAAGGGTTTCATGAGAGTCCCGTCACCATTCTGACTGTTGTGGCTTCTTGATGACCACTAACTACTGTGTGTGGTTAGCTGTTCAGTGTGTGGGCAATGATATAGAGCATATTTCATCTTCCTTTATTGTCTATAAATCTGAACAGCACGGCTTTGCCTGGTCCCTAAAAACTGCTTTTCACTGAAACTAAGTACCATCTCTGAAGCAGGTAAACTCAAGCACTCTTCATTTCTCTTACTGGCTCCTATCAAAGTATGTGATAGTCAGTGCTCTTTGTCCAGTTATCCCAACAATTTAGAACAATAATAGCTGTCCTTCCAAACCACAAAGTATTTTGCAAATGACATGAAGGATGTTGGAAGACAACTATTAAATGGCAACAAGTTATATACCAAAGGTCAGCCTAAAGATGGCTCTGAAGAGACTGTGATGATGGCTTGCGTGAGCAGATCTATGACCTCTCTCTGCCACCGCCTGTTCACAGCAACCAAAATCCTCTCAAATAATGTGCAACAGAAAAGGCCCCATATTTCAGCTTAATGGCAGAGTAATGTAGTTTTAATAGCCGGTTGTCATTTAAGTTAGCTCTGCATGGGACCTGGAATAACCCTTAGGAATTTATAGAAAATTTGTCTACAAACATCATGTGAGATTCGCGATAACAGTGAGCTTACTGCTTCTATATAAAATAGCAGCCAAGGGAGGAATTGCAAAGAAAAGGATCACGGTCTCTTACAGAGATTAGAACTGTTTCCTGATGGCTGGTTTCCTCTAAAACTCCAGGAAAGCGTGATGGCTCAATAAGAGGGGGTATTTGTTGGTGAGCCTGACAGGGTTCCGTCCTGAACACGGCAGAAGCAGGGAAAATACTCCCATAATTTGTCCTCTCCACAGGGCCTTTTGTTATGAGTGCTCCATTAGAATAATTAATGATAAAATTTAATAAAGTGAAACTCCATCCCCGGAGAATTGCTAGTCCTTACAGAGAGGAAGTAAAAGGTTTTATCTCAGTGACTTTCCTAGGCCACTAATAGTGTGGGGTCCTCTGCCAGGTGTGTCCTAAGACACTAAAGTACCTGAAGTTTCACTCGCTCTACAGAGATATGCAAACTATGGGGGAATATTATATATATACACACACACACACACAAAAATATGGGTGTTTATTTTTGTAGATAGGCAGATAGATAGATGATAGATAGATAGATAGATAGATAGATAGATAGATAGATAGATGATAGACTTTCAAGAAATTCTCACTTAATTTTTCATTTTCCTTAAAGAATACCAACAGTATTACATTTATTTCTAGGTAGATTAAGTTACAAATTCAAAAATAAAGTGAACCTTTAATGTGAGTAGAAGTCGAGGAGAGTGCTAAGCTCAGCATCAGAAGCTGAGGAAGGAGAACCACAAATAAAGGGGCAGCTGTGGCCACATGAGGACAGCTGTCACAACAGAAAGAGGGAGAGAAACAGAGATGGGAAGGAAGAAGAAAGGAAGTGAAGGACTAGAATAAGTGAAAGAATCTAACAGTTTACACTGTCTCTAGATGAATGGTTTCTATGAATCATGACTTCCTAAAATCCAGATTATGATGATAATTGGTTATACTTTAGATGTATTTGCAATTACTGTTCTGAATAACAGGTGGATATGACATGGCAATCAGTACTGTACTTTGAACTCATAGAATTTATTTTATTCTCATATTAAAATATATATGAATTTTAATTTTAAATTGCCAGAATATTAAATAAAACATTTGCTGCAAAATGCACTATGAGCAATGCCTAATACTGGCCTTGGGAGCTCTATAGAAATCGACTCAAATAAAGTTTACTGCTTCATGTGTGTGTAGAGGAGGTGTTGTGGAGCTCTCCATTTGATGATATCTGGAGAGGAGTCTTTAGTATCGAGAAAAAGACAAGAGCAGAGCATCATGATTGAGATTAGTGTTATTACAAAAGAGACCCTTTTGGTTACCTGACCCTCCCACATTGTAGGGCTCGGGGCCCACCAGCCAAGCAGGAAGCAAGTTTTGAGCATCAACTCTACTAACATCTGGTCTACGTACTTCTTATCCTCTGAATTGTGTGTTGTTTCTATAACACACAATCCATGGTATTGTGCTATTCCTTCCATACTGCCATACTAAAAAGAGAGAGAGGGAAAAGGACAGGAAGCAAGAGAGGGAGGGAGGGAGGAAGAAAGAAAGAACATGAAATTGAGTGGGTAAGGAGATTGGGAGGAACTGGGAAAAGAGGGTAATATATGATGATAATATGTACTGTATGAAAAAAATTCAAACAAAAAATTTTATTTAGAGCCGAAAAGACCACCCTCCCACCCCAAACACATGCTGTGTGGATAATCTAGAGACTTGAGAGTTGCTCAGAGAACCAGATCTCTTTCTTTTGTTGTGAAAAGACTGAAATATAAAAAGCTGATAAACAGCATGAAAACCTCAGAGCATGGCACCATTGGGTAGAAGCTTCTTCTTGGACACGGGAAGGACTAGGATAGAGTTACCTCTCATTGCAGCACTTCAGTGCACAAATGGAAAGATAATGCAATGAAGAATAATGCAATGAAGAATAAGAAAAGGAAAAATGTTATTTGTTAAGTGTTCATTAAAGAATTATCACTTTCAGAGTCTGATACATCAGAATAATTTTGACAATTAGTCTATTAGCAAAATGGCAGAATATCATTGAAGCAGATATGGTTACAAAAATTAGAGTTTTTTATTCAGCCTCTGACTTAGATCAAGTGTTTAGCAATATTTTGGGGTTGCTATTACTGTAAAGTGATCACGGCAACTCTTTTTTTTTTATTAATTATTTAATTATTAAAGATTTCTGCCTCTTCCCCGCCACCACCTCCCATTCCCTCCCCCTCCCCCAATCAAGTCTTCCTCCCTCCTCAGCCCAAAGAGCAAGCAGGTTTCTCTGCCCTGTGGGAGGTCCAAGGACCACCCACCTCCATCCAGGTCTATTAAGGTGAGCATCCAAACTACCTGGGCTCCCACAAAGCCATTACATGCAATAGGATCAAGAACCCATTGCCATTGTTCTTCAGTTCTCAGTAGTCCTCATTGTCCGTTATGTTCAGCGAGACCGGTTTTGTCCCAAGTTTTTTCAGACCCCGGCCAGCTGGCCTTGGTGAGTTCCTGATAGAACATCCCCATACGTATAAGCCCAGCAGCACGGCAACTCTTATAAAGGAAAACATTTAAGAGGGGGTGGCTTATAGTTTAGAGGTTCAGTCCATTATCATCATGGCAGGCATCAAGGCAGCATGCAGGCAGATATGCATGTTGCTATTGAAGAAGCCGAGAGCTCATTTTTATTTTGAGACAGGGTTTCTCTATAGCTTTGGAGTCTGTTCTGGAGCTAGCTTTTGTAGACCAGGCTGGCCTCGAACTCACAGAGATCTGCCTGCCTCTGCCTCCCGAGTGCTAGAATTAAAGGTGTGCATTACCGCAGCCCAGCAAAACTGAGAGTTCTTATATCTTGACCCAAAGGCAACAGGAAATGTGATCTGTGTCACTAGGTGTGGCTTGAGCATATATGACACCTCAAAGTCTACCTCCACAGTGACACACTTCCTCCAACAAGGCCACACCCACTCCAGCAGAGTCACACCTCGTAATAGTGCCACTCACTGTAAGCTTGCAGGGGACAATTACATTCAAACTACCAGAAGCAGTAGCTAAATTTTTTCAAGTAACTACAAACACAGATAGTATACATGGAAAAAAAATGGAACTTAGCTTCCAAAATACACAGGAAAATTATACAAAAAAAAAAAAAAAAAAAAAAAAACAACGTGGAAGCCTATGCCTCAGTAGCCTCCCTCTTGTCTACTGTAAAAGAGTCCTGTTCATCATCACAGTTGACTTTCCATATTTATAAACATGATACAAAGTTTGGATGTTTCAAAAAATTCCCATTTATATCTAGCATCAAGTAGGTGTATTTTAAAATTTCTATAAAAGGATTTTAGTACTGTTTTCACAAATACTCCTTGATTATCAAAGTTATCTTAATCACTAATTTCTCATTGAAAGCAATTGAAGAATAAAATTTTAAAGTATTAGCATCTAAATTTACTTTATTTTCCTATCACTGGGGTTTTCATTCCTTTTTTTTTTTTTTTTTTTTTTTTGGAGTCATGTCCACAATTATGTTGGAAAATTGGAGCCACAATTTTGACACTAATAAGTTAGAAAGGAATTTAAGAAAAAACATGCCATCTATTTTAATAAATCCAAAGAATTAAGAAAAATGTTAGTGTTATCAAAGAAAATAATTATCACATGCATACAAAAACTTGTCAGAAAATGTTGCGAAGTTGAACTTTCAAAGTCCATCTACTTGAGGTATGTAAATAAATTGTGGGACTTTCACATATAACTTGAGAAGGAAAACTGACATGCAAGACACATGGATGGAGCACACACTGATACAAGTGAAGGAAGTCAGGCATCAAGTCCAAACGCTAATAGCCCACGTGCACTATTAATATCCCCAAAATGATGACTTTGAGGAAGTGAGCCATAGCCTGACTTTTAGAGACTGAGACAGGATTCTGAGGTATCAGTGCACCTACGATCAATCCAACAATTACTGTGAAAATTTCATTTTATTTTTAAATTTTTGGAGGTAGAGTTTTTCTTTTGTTAAACATTAATAATTTTATTAATCATTCACGAATGTGCTCATTAATAATTAACAAACTGTTTTACTATCTAGAACTATAAGAAAAGAAATCTGAGGACACATTGTTCTCATGAATAATATATCCCATGAAATGTGCCTTGTATGCAATAAAAGAGATTTGGAGTCACCAATCCAAGAACACACGGAAGAGAAGAAAACACAATTGACCCCTGTGAGGTTTATAAACCCGATGTGAGACCCTCTAAAGATCTGTACCCTCTCGAGAGAAAGAATGCTTAGAAGGCAATGACAGCAACCAATGTGGAGACCCAGTAGGACAGATTCCCTTAGTGCCACTGCAACCCAGACAATGAGTCAGCACCCTGAGTGAATATAAACCTTGCAGCCAGGGTATTTTGCTTTGTTTTGCTTTGTGAGACAGGTTTCTCTGTAGCTTTAGAACCTGTTTTGGAGCTAACTCTTGTAGACCAGGCTGGCCTCGAACTCACAGAGATCTGCCTGCCTCTGCCTCCCGAGTGCTGGGATTAAAGATGTGAGCCACTACAGCCCGGCAACAGCAGCCATGGTATTTCTTAGGTAAAAATACTCATTAAAAGTTCCCTCCCCCATCTCCTCCCCTTGTTAGCATATTCTACAGTCAGGGTACATGACAATGGACATCAATGACACACTCTTAACAGCTGTAAATCTGGGCTTCATTTATCAACATTTTCAAAAACGGTCTGGTTGCTTCAGTATCTAACACAGATTACCCTGCTATGGTCATTCATTCCATCTTCGTGGTTTCCTCGGGCATTTTATATATTCATTTTTGGTGGTGACACTCAGATTCAAATACACTGTCCTCCGCATGACAAGCAGGCACCCACCCGAGGAGCTACATCCCCAGCACAGTGATGATTTTTTATTTGACTCAGGATCTCCCTGTGTTGCCCACATTGACACTGAATCCACTGTGTCATCCCAGACAGGATTTGAACCTGAGATAATCCTCCAGAGTCAGCCTCCCATGAGCGAAGACTGAAGATTCCTGTCGCCAGTCTCCCCTGACCTTCTTCACACTTGTAAACAACCCTTTAATACAAGATATCCTTGACTGAAAGTGTACACAGGACATTTAGGGAATAGGTAAAAAAATACTTGACTGGTTAAGAAAAAAATAAATGTATTTTTATTCCAGAGGTTATAATTCCTGGCTTTGGAACTCACAATAAAAATGGCAATTGACTCAAAGAGTAAATACCAATATTTAATTTAAAAAAAAGAAAAAAAAAGAAGAAGACAGTTGACTCTTCCATCAGATCAATGGATGATTTGAAGGTATTTTGCGTCTGTAACCGGGCGGCTATGGACTCATGCCTTGTTCTGATGAGTCCACAGTTGTTGTATTATGGACTCATGCCTTGTTCTGATGGGTCCACAGTTGTTGTATCACTGTAAATGTGCGATGCACACAGATGCCCAAGGTCTGACACTGGTGCGGGCTGTTTCCAAACTTCCTTTGCTTTAATTAACACCTTCCATGCCTGAATTATAGCTTTTCTAATTTAAAATTGTGTCCTGCTTTAAGGTCACCATCTGGGAGCACTATTGCCGCACTTCGCACATAAGCAGTTACTGTGACTGAGCTTTGGCACGGGGCTGGTGAGTGTCATTGACATGTGAGCTAGACCTTCACCTACATGGCAGAGAACGCCACATTTCATTTCCTTATTCACATTTGAAAAACCGAGCAGACAGTTGTTGCGTTCAAGTTTCTACATCTGAAGGAAAAATATTTCCTGAGTCTGAGGGGGCATGGATTAGGTACATGCGGGGCTGGGTGTTCATTTATCTGCTCATGTATGCCTGTGTAGAGTGCACATGTGTGTGCATATGTCAAGGCCAGAGGTCAACCTTGGGGGCATTTCTCAGATGCTCTTCATCTCGTTTTGGACATGGGGATCTCTAGTTTGAAACTCATGGATTTGGTTAGGGTGAATGGCCAGAGAGCCTCAGGGCTATGCTTGCATCTGTCTCCCCAGCACTGAGATGACACGTTACACGTGTGAACAACCAAGCCTGACTATCCCACGTACCCACTGGGAATTAAGATCAGATCCTTCTCATAAGCTAAGCACCTCACTGGCTGAGCCATCTTACTTCTCCTTCACAGCTGTGCAAACTACAGGTCAGAGAATGACTCAGTTACTCACATCCCATGGCTGCAGGTGGTAACCGGACCTGGCATCTAACAGTGGCCATGAATCCAGACCCTATCTTCCTGTTCCACACAAGATACTCATTCTTCCTACTCAGTTTTCTGTACCATTATTGTTGTTGATGTTTTGTTGTTGTTGAAATTACAGGTCATAGCTTCCCTCGGGAAATGTTCACAGACATCATCTGGATATAATTCAGCCATGATGCTTTCAAGGTGCAAGGAGCACACTATGCTGTAAGTGGGATTTATCTGACAGGGTTTTGCTCCTCTTGGCCTGGGCGTGGCTGCCTCTGATCAGGAAGTCCCTTCCTTCTGACATCGACACAATGTCATCCATGGTCTGCTTGGATCTGAGTACCCATTCTTTGTCATCTCTCGACTCTTTGCTCCCTTTAAAAGCCCCAAGCTGTAGTTCCCATGCTCCCGTGTTCCGTGACTGTCCCCTGGTCCTTTCTACTTTTGTTTCATCTTTTCTTATTACGGCACCTGTCCTTAAATGACAGGTACAACTTCATTTATGGTGACATGATTGAAGAGTGTCTCTCAGGCAAAGTTCAATGAGAATGTCAGAGGCGGGCAGGGTAAGGATCACTTGATAGGTGATAAATAAGAACAAATAACGAAGCTTCAAGAAGATGAGACGAAGATGAAAATACCCTGGAGCAGAATCTAAGCTGCAGGGGCTGGTTTTTTAATATTTATTAAGCATAAGGAGAAGATGAAGTTTTATAAAATATGGAAAATATATGTTCAACGAACAGCTGTTGTTACAGATGGAGAATAAATAAGAAATTATTTCCACTACTACATGTTGAATAATATTGCCTAAAGATATCTATATAGATATAAAATGATCATATTAATATGCTTTAAACATAGCTACACTGCAACCTACTGATTCTGAGAAATTTTTCATAATACCACCGAAAACTTCTCAATATAAATAATACCATGTATAAGCAGTGATAATATTTCACATAAAATGTGAACCCAGATGTTATAGATCAGGTAGGCTACTGAATGAAAAAAAATAAATTTTTATATTTGTGTATGTATGTGTCTGTGGGTGTGTATGTATGCTGCATGTGTGAGTGCTTCTGGAGGCCAGAGGAGGGCGCAGGATTTCCAAAGCTGGGATTACATGCAGTTGCGAGCTGCCTGAGCTGAACAGAACTCACATCATTTGTAAGAGCAATAAACACTCTTAACTGCTCAGTCCTCTTGCCAGCTCCAGTAGTTGGATATTTAAAGTCTGGTAATTTGTTTTCATGGCTTCACAGTAACCACTGTAGAGTTTACAATGACATTCTATAGATTATTAGATATAGCACCAAGAAACACTAACAACTAGTGATAAAACGCAGTGGGTTCTCACCCTGAACAGTTGATCTTCAAAAGGTTTATCAAGGAAGTATATTTTAAAAATAGAACAGGAAGAAATCTTTGCAATTTATTGTCATTCCAAGTCTATAGTGACAATGTATTAAGTAAAGTTTGTAACTCTATCATGCAAATAACCAAATATGTATGAAAGGATATGAATACACATTTATTCAAACAGATGTTTAAATTTTTAAAGACTCACTTGTAATTTTCATCAAGGAAAAGAAAAATCTATGAACTTGCACTTCATAAGCACAGTGTCTACAATTGAAACAGCAGCCAATACCAAGTATTGGCGAAGACCTATCATGTATAGTCTTCAGAAGCCCTCACAGGGTTCCTAGGATACTAAAGCTTGTGAAGTCACAGTATTCTAGAATCTCACTAAGTGGTTGAATACAGAGTTATGCTATGACCCAGCAACTGCACTCCAAATGCCACATTCAAAATAAATAAAGGCCTGAATTTGCACAAAAACATGTAGATGAATGAATGTTCATTGGATTAATAGCGAAGAGGCACAAACTACAAAGTGCCCTTGATTGATGAATAGATAATCAATATTTGGTATAATTTCACAGCAGAATACTATTTAGAAGATGTGAAGTTAATCTCTGATGCAACTTACAATATGGCTGCACCTTGCAAGTAGTAGACTGGGATAAAAGCCAGTCAATCATAGAAGGCCACGTATGACAATGATCCTGTGCATGTGCAATGCCCAGCAGGGATGAACTCATAAAAGACTGAAATAAGGCTGAGAGCTGGCACTGGGAAGCGGTGCTGAGGGCACAGCATTTCTTTTTCAGGGTAAAGTGTCACAAATTGACTGTGGATGTAGTTGGAAATTTTCTTTGCCGGTGAGGGGGGGGGGGCTGCCAACCAGCTCTCAGATAAAGACCCAGAGACTTATTGTTAATGATGAATTCTCAACCTTAGCTTAGACTTGTTCCACTAGCTCATTTAACTTAATTTAACCTGTTTCTATTCATCTACGTTTTGCCTTGAGCCTTTCCTGGTTTCTTTCATTCTGTGTGCCCCACTTTCCTGCTTTCTCCACGTCTGTCTGTCTGGCCCCTAGTATCTCCTTGCTATCTCTTTTTCTTTCTTCCTGTTTCCTAAGCCTGAATTCCTCCTACTTACTCTCCCTGCCTGGAAGTCCTGTTTATACCCCTTCCCTCATTGGCCATTTAGCTTTTTATTAGAACAATCAGGTGTCCTGGGGAGGCAAGGTAAAACAGCAACACACCTTTACATGCTTAAACAAATGTAAGACATCTTTGCATAGTTAACAAATACACTGCAACACTGGGGTGTATTGGTACATGTCTATGATGAAGGTACAGTCAAACGCACAATAATTTCAACAGATGAGTAGCATAGCGTGCAGCATCTATGCCCAAAAATTGCAGTGTGAACTCAAAAATCTAGCCCCTTGATTTATATAATCAAAACAACAACAATAACCTGGTAATTTGAGCTGTAGTATGATAGGCATTATTCTAAGATAAGGCACTATTCTTAGACAAATCAATGTCTTAATCCAAAAAATTGCCTGGCAGGGAAGATTTTTGTTAAATACCACAATTTCTTTTATTTTATTAATGATTTTACCTTTTTTCAAATTAAAATATAATTTCCCCCTTCCCTTTCTTCCTTCAAAATCTCTCATACATGCCCTTGATCTATTTCAAATTCATAGCCTCCTTAAAAACTTATATAAATATATAAACACAACATACACAGTTCTTAAAATATTACTCTCACATACATGACTTTAGGTCTGACACTTGTTTACAGTGTCAGACAGGATATTATATAGCCAACTGACAATGAATTCCTGAGTCTCCTGCCTCTACTACTCAATGGCTAGGATCACAGATGCTGGCCACTCTGTTCACATAACTGCCATGATTTAGAGCAAGCACAGTGCCACAGGAAGAGGGCAAGACTGATTTTAACCTGGTGGTTCTTCAGAACCATAACAAAAGGATAAAGTCTGCCTGCTTGAATTTTTTTCTTTAAGAAGTTTGGTTTCGGTGAGTTCTGTTGTTTCGTTGTTGTCTCTATTTTTCCTTCAGAAAAATTATTTAATTATATTGTGGTTACTGAATTTTATGTTATGTTAGTCAAAATTTACTATTTAAATACTATTTAAATAAATAGGTTTTATGGAAGCCATATTGGATAGATACATATTAATAAGCACACCAACATAATATGACAATGATATTGTTTCTAGACAAACCACAGCATCATATTTAAGGGAATCATAGGTTTACATGTTTAAAAGGAAGAAAGATGAAATAACTCAAGGAAAACTGAGTTGAAACCCAGACGTTTTTTGGAATAAAGCAACAATAAAATATGAGTTAAATAAAGATGGATTTATTTCACAAAATACACTGACTATATATCACCTCTGAAGAAATTATTTGGGACTATGTTCTCTGAAAGTATCAAGAAGCCAAACAGGGTAATTTATGGCACCTGAGTTCGGAGGTCAATAGCAGAAGGAATCTACACGTATCATGGAAAATTTCTTTGAGGTGGCAGAAGTTTGATAGACACAAAGGGTAACTGGCCAAACTAAATTTTGAGTGGAATTCTCCAAGAGTTTAGGAGCATTGTATCTCTGAGGAAAAAGAATTGCAAGAAATCAAAAGAATTTGAAAAATATGTTAAAGAGTGCTTCTTTTCAAAGAGATTTTGCAGGAAAGGTCACTTGAATGGATGGTGCATACAATTCAAGCAAAGGTGTTGAATTAATGAAACAAAGTATACTGTTTACAGGAAGCAGTGGTAGGAGATGCCTATCTCATCATAATAACAAAGATGTTGACATAGATGCAGTATAAATTAAGGATAAATATTGGAAAGTCTGGATGAAATTTAATGGGTGAGTCATGGAGATGTACTGATTGCAAAATACTTTCAGGGAACAAAACCTGCCACTCTTCACGTGAGGAGTTGATTTGCATGCTTAGATGAAGGATCCAAACTTCACAAAACATAAAAATGTAAGTATAGATTATATATGGCATAGAACCATGAAATCATAAAGATGGAAAAGATTGCTTTTGAATTAGGCATTAAGACTGGGGAGAAATTATTTTAATATGAATGTTGTGCTTATATTCCTCATATGCATACATTTGTTTGCTTGGAGAACATCAAAATATTTTTTTTTTAATCAAAAGATAAATTTGAAGGTAATCCCAAGACATTTGCTCTCCTTCCGATTTAGGAGTTTACAATTTTGTTGTGATAACTTTTGTTTCCATAAGTATCCTATATGATTTTTAAGCTTTTAATAAATGTCCAAATTTTAAAAAGTAAGGCAGAAGTTTTCAAAAAATATATTAACCATTGGCATTATGAACTCTGAAAGCAGAACTCAAAAGTTTTAGCATCAAAATTACACTGTTTCTGCCAGTCAGTTTTCTTAATATTACACTCTGAAATATATCCCATGAATTTGTTTTCAGTAGGGTTCATTCTCTCCCTTATATCTATTCATTCTTAGTGGATGCAGTGGGGATATTTAGCTGGCTTCATTTCCTAACTGAGACTATACTGGCCGACAGGAAGACTGAGATAACAGCAAACAGGAACAAACCAATTTTAAGGAAGAAGGAAATGTGTGAATTGCCCAAGAGAAGCATAAGAAACTGTCCTGGGGAATCATCCAGTGTCCAGGCAAAAGGCCCTCAATGTCTCAGCCAGACCTGCATTTCTGCTGAATACACCTGATGTCTGCGATGATCATAGAATCACAGATTTGAATGGAGGAACTTTATACCATCCAGGGTCTCAGGAAGTTGAGCCACACTGTTCTAATGGAAGAGTGACATTGATGGCTTCCATGAAAATCTTCTAAGTAATTTTGCCAAAATATGTAAGAAAAACATTTCTAGGAATTAACTAAAGTTTAAGGACAGAAAATCTCATCTAAAAAGAAGGCAAACCAAAGCATAGTTATGAACAGCTTTGAGGGTAAAACATTAAGTTTAAGAACACCCTGTAAAGTAAATCCCCTGACTCTCCTTTGCAGTCGTGAAGGGGCACAGAGCAAGTTACACTTGTGTGTCAACACAATTCATAATAACCCTGTGAGACAAGAACTCATGTAAAACGTCAAGACTAGCAATTCCTAGACCTCCGTCAGCCCTCCTTGGGGAAAGATGGACCTGAGTGCAAAATGCAGTAGCCGGCCGGCCCACCAACAGCGTCCTTCAGAGTGGCCTTCTTCGCGTGTCTACCCTGACCTGACAGTCTAATCCTCACGTTGCCATTATTATGAGAAGATGGAGGAACAAGAAACAAATTTATTCCAGTTATTTAGAGTGGTGATAGCAGTATCTTCTTCTTGTATTTGTGATACTCCCAAAAGTTAGATTATTTTATTTATTTTTATATATTGCAAAGAATAAAGTTCTTAAGGGAAAAAAAAAAACCTAGCAATTCCACAGAAACACGCAGAAAGTCAGCCCAGGATTCCACTGTCCACACCCATTTCCCATTTTGCATTTTCCCCTGAAAAGACATCCCATGGTTTTCTCTCTTTAATTATCTGGCCACCATTTTTTTCTCCAGAAACATGAGATCCTGACCCAGCAAAGTACAATAATTTTGAGGGGCTGGGAGTGGGATATAATTGCAGGCAGACCCAAGACACAAGAAATCACCGCTTCAGATTCCAAGATATTTTATTAAAGCCTCTCATGATTGAAATTAAATGTTCACTGGCTCTAAGGGCTGTTACTTTCTTTGGGGAATTTTTATGTTGTTCAGTATTTATTCAGTTAATCTGTGGTTCAGAATAATGGAGAAAAGAAAGGGACACTAATTTAGAGACACAAGTAAGGGTTACTGCTGGACCAGTGGGTGAGTTGTGTCTTTGTGAGGGGGGGAGGAGAGAAGAGGGAAGAGGGAAGAGAGAGGAGAGAGAGAGAGAGAGAGAGAGAGAGAGAGAGAGAGAGAGAGAGAGAGAGAGAGAGAGAGAGAGAAAGTTTGCCATTTAACCAATCATTCATTGAATCACTTTCATGAGCTACTTAGGAGACAAATTGCTTGAATGAATATTAAAGAACTAAATTTAAAAAGAAAAATCAAGGGTAAGAGAGAATGGCTTAAGAATACTGGCTGCTCTCCCAGAGGACCCAGCACCCAACTGATGTATAACAACCTTTTGCAACTCCAGTTCCAGGGAATCAGATTTCCTCCTTTGGCCTGTGGTGCACAGACATGCAGGCAAGTAAAACACCCAAAAGCACATACTAAACAGGTTACTCAGTCATGTAATGATTACAGTCTTCAAAACTTCCTAACTCAAACCTAAGAAGGTAATGCTGAATTTCTTTTGAATACCTGGTGGTTTTTTTTCTGCAATGGAGCCATTTTCATTTATCATTGAAATGATGAAGACAAGGTAGGTAAGAATACAGAAGAAAAAAAAAGAAGAAAAGTAAACTAACTCAGAAATAAGGAGACATCAAAGGGCATTAGGTCCACATAGATTAGCACCTCCTGCAGTAATCCTATAATGATGAAAGCTACAAATGTAAGTTTCTGTCCCTCCTGGTCCCACAGCCATTCAGTCCCAAAGAAACACACAAAGGCTTATGTTAATTATAAACTGGTTGGCCTATTAGCTCAGGCATAATATTAGCTAGCTCTTACAACTTAAATTAACTCATAATTGTTATCTGTATTTCGTCACATGTCTTGGTACCTTATTCAGTGAGGCATTGCCATCTTGTTTCCTCTTCATCTGGCTGGTGATTGCATCTCTGTCTTTATCTTTCCAGAATTCTCCTCATCTGGTTGTCCTGCCTATACTTCCTGCCTGGTTACTGGCCAATCAGCAATTTATTAAACCAATATGACTGACAAATCTTTATAGCATACAAAAGCATTATCCTACAGCAGATACCATTGCAAACAAACAGACAAACAAAATGCTGTATAGAGATATTAAGATTACACAACATTGCCAGGCAGTAGTGGCACACAACTTTAATCCCAGCACTCGGGAGGCAGAGGAAGGTAGATCTCTATGAGTTCGAGGCCAGCCTGGTCTACAGAGCAAGTTCCAGGACAGGTTTCAAAGCTACAGAGAAACACAGTCTCAAATATATATATATATAAAAAATAAGATTGTACACCATGGATTACCTTTTCACATTTCTTCAAGCAATACATGCATTGCACTTTTTCTGTCCCTGTAATAAAATACCCGAGACTAGATAGTTTATGTATCTCATGTTTCAGGAAGTTGAAAAAGTCAGGAGCACTCTGCTGGCTAGCATCAGCTCAGTATCAGGCAAGAGACCATGGGGGTTCCATTTGTGAGAGAACACGGAAGAGTAGCGGCTACAACCTATGGGGTGCAAATGTCTTTATGGTAAGCTGCCCTCAAGGTTACAGACACTAATGCCTCTTCTTACCTCATTAATATTTTACAGTTGCCGCATCCAAACAACGTCATAGCAGAGCCTCAGATTAAATAATAGTTACTTTAACTGTAGAGCACAATGAGACAAATATTTACCGTCAGCAAAATAACCCATGACGTATACAAAATGAGAGTGGTGGTCATTCCTATCCAGGGTATAAATAGGATTTGTAAAATAATTATCTCCTCTTTTCCAATATTTTTGTTTAAATTCTATTTATTTTTATTCTAGTAAAAATAGAGAAAAACTTCTGAATTGTGTAAGAAAAGTCAGATAATATATTGCACATAGCTAAATAATGCTTTTAAACTAAAGCAATGAGAATAAAACAAGATAAGATGAAAGGTTCTTGTTTCGTCCCTGTGGTAGTTGAAGGAAAATGGCCCCATGGGCTCATAGGGAGTGGCACTATTAGGAAGTATGGCCTAGCTGAAGCAGGTGTGGCCTTGTTGGAGGAATATGCCACTGGGGAAGGGCTTTGAGGTTTCAGAAGCTCAAGCCTAGCCAGTATATCACTGCCATTTCTTGCTTTGTGTGGATCCAGATACAGAGCTCTGAGCTACCTGTATAGCTAGCACCATGTCTGCCTGCATGGCATTATGCTTTTTGCTATAGTAATAATGGACTAAGCCTCTGAACTATAAAGCAATCCCAATGAAATATTTCCTATTTTTATGGGAAACAGTCATTAGCTTTATATAAATATATTAAAGCATTTATATATTTGTCTTTGTCATGGTGTCTCTTCGAGAGAAATGGAAACAATAACTAAAACAGAAGTTGGTAACAGGAGTGGTGTATTGCTGTGATAGGCTAGACTATGCCTTTGTTTGAAGAAATGTGGACTTTGGGACTTTGAATTAGAAAAATGGTTGAACACTGTAAGTGGGGTTTAATGGGACATACTAGTAGAATCATGAAAGATAGTATAGTTATGCTGAGGTTGATTTTAACTGTGGGGGTCTACCTCGAGAGGTTTCAGAGGAGGTATCCATATGTGGCCTAGAGATTATTCTGGTGATATGTTGGTGAAGAATGTGGCTGCTTTTTGTCTGTGTCTGAAGAGTCTGCTTGAGGCTAAATTGAAAGGTTTTAAGATTAATTGCACTGGCCAAGAAAATTTCAAAACAGCCTAGTATTGACTCTGTCATGTAGTTATTAGCGTTCATTCTTATGAAGATCTATAATGTAAAGTAGCAACAGAGCAGTAAAAATACAAAATGTACAAAATAAAAGATATATAAGAGGAGAAAAGGGGCACCAGGAAATAGAATGTAGCCAAATTCTGTGTTCAAGGAGATGAACATACTAAAGATACCCTGATATTAAATGAAATAAAGGGAGTAGTGACCTCAGAGCAAGACCTCACCCAGTTAAGTTTCCAACTTATGAAAACAAATTAAAGAAAAGTGAAAAGGAATTTAAAATAATCTTAGGTTCAGGTATGGTAGTGCACACCTTTAATCCCAGCACTCAGAAGGTAGAGGCTGCAGTTCTTTGATTTCAAGGCCAGCTGGACTACAGAACCGTTTCCAGGAACATCCAAGCTTAGGCCATGAAGGAAACCATCAAAAACAGAAAGCAGGTGAAGATGTGTTTAAACAAGGTGACCATGTTCCAGCCCTAGCAAACAGCAGAACTTAGAAGGCTCAGCCATGTGGTCCTCACTTTAGAGTCAAAGATACAAGAAAAGGATTATAGAATCTCTGTAACTAAGAAAAGCTGCTGAGACCAGGCCTATGTCCAGAGTTTCCCTGTATGGAGGCCTAGAGAGGCCACTACCTGAAATTGTAAAGGTGACGTTTGAGTTGTCTTGAAGACTCCAATTGCTGGATGTCTCAGAGTCATGGGATACCTGCTGGGGAGAGAGTGGAACCAACCCATAAGACTGAAGTGTGTTACAGTCAACAAAGCCCAACAGTGGTGGAGATCTGAAGAACACTTTGACATCTGACTTGGAGATGTAAAATTTGGAGTTCGCCCAGATAGTTTTTGATCTTCCTTTGGTCCAATATTTCCTCACTATGCTTCCTTTCCTCCCTTTAGAATGGTAATATATGTATTGTGTTCTTTGCTGTGAGTCTCAGAAGAGAAAATCTCTTTCAGACTTTGTACTTTTAAACAAGTTTGAGACTGTTACAGACTATGGGAACTTTTGAAGTTGTACTTTGGGAACTAAAATTTGGTTCAACTCTAGTTATTTAGTTTGGGGAGAAAGTTATTCAAAAGTATTTGTTAGCACACAGAGAATGTTAAGAGTAGATTTGCCTGAACTAGATCATTTGAGAAAGCACTGAACCTATGTCCCAGTGAATAAAGCACATTTTCCATAACAGAATAAGACAGGGGAGTGTTTTCCAAAGAGGCAAAGCTGAAACCTTACACTGTCTTTGCTTTACACAAGTCATAAAGTCTTCACGGTTTTTGAAATACTATATTGGTGTGAAAGACAGTTTTCCTAACTTAGAACTAGGTAATTATTGAGGAAGGTATAAGCCGCTGAAAAGAATGTGTTGTAATGGAAATCAATGTTCAGCTATATAAGCTAGTGGAACCTGCATGTCTCATAAACACTCCACATTTGAAAATGCAGATTTATGATAGTCAAATAATTGGTCCTCCCTCATATGACCTGAAAAAGATATGAGATATAGAAAGCATATACTTTTAACATAGAAAACTAGTATTTTACTTTTTAATAATGTTTGACAAAAGAATGTAAATCAGGCTGTCGCTCAGAGCTAAACATCCATCACTCCTTCCATACGCCAGACTTGACTGATGCTTCCCCACTAATCCAACAACAAACCCATTAGAATTCAGAAATAAATCTACTGCGGGATGCCAATAAAAGAATCACTCGTGAGAAAAAAGGTAGAAATTTGCTCTATTCTGGTGCAATGTACAATACATATGCTTACCACGGTAGGGCTTTTGCAAAAACATCGATCACGTTTATGGAACCATTCCAACTCATTCATTGACAAAGGAAGCTATTTTTAACTAATGCATGGCTGTTAACTCCATATACCACCAACTTCACCGGGTCCTGTTATTCTTAATAGAATAAAGTGTGCCATTAATTTAGTAATTCAGAGTTTTTTTTTTTAAAACTATTGCTTAATACTAACAATTCTTTAAGGCAAAAGGTGTCCAAGAAACTTTAAAATGTCTGAAAAAAGATTCTATCATCAAGTAACTATTAAAAGATATGAGTTCAATTTCCAGCTAGTTATATAACATCACGACTTGTTGGAACTTTAATATGCACAATTGGAACTCTCTATTTTGAACACAAATATACATCCTACAATGTCCTCACTGTGTCCTTGAATTTTGTTCCTAGCATTTAAAGAGAATTCTTTTATTGCTTTAGAAGCAAATTTTTAACAAATCAACTGTTTCTTACCGCCATCCCCCAAACCCTCAGTCTCATTCAAAGTCCTCAGTGTGTACTCGGCACTGTCTGCATTTTTATGAAGCAGGAATTGAGTGCATGTCTGTATTCCCACATATTGCATCCCTCTTGTTCTTCACTTCAAATAAGGATTCTAAGTGTCTGATGAGAGACACAGAAAAGCTAGCATTCACTTTCATGGTCTTCTACATCATGGGAATATGAAGTCCAGTACAGTGAATCCCAGAGGGGCACATTCCACATGATTCGTGAGGTCTAGTATACCACAGAGCTATTCAAATTTTATACTTTGGGCAATCAATCCATAGCCACTTCAATGTGCCTTGATCATACAGCAGATGAACTAAGCGTTATTAAGATCATTCATACATGATTACTGAAGTATCCTTGCTAATGAAAACCCTTATTAAAGGTGAATTGTATGAGGCTTTGTGTGTGTGAGCGTGGCGAGTTACTGATCTTTCCCCAGGCAGATTCCAATAAAGTCTGCGAGGAAAGCATCTGATAGGTTTGAGCCAGACCCTTATCAGCTGTTCATTTGTTTGTGCATTATTAATTCATTTGACAATTTCCTTGTGGTTATATTCATCCAACATTATCCCAGGTGCTCAGGTGACAAAGACAAATGGCCCCACATTGCTACCAAGGAGAAGCTCAACAGTGTGGCATCAGGAGGGAAAACAGGGTGAAATCACTCAGGATGTCTCGAATAGGACCCACGATTACAAAGAATCACCAACAGGCTTCCCATTCAGAGACAACAAAGATTTTTATCAGAGCGCTCTTGCTTCAAGATAAAATCTGCTAGGATTCTGAGAGCCCCTGACTCCCCCACTCAAATGAAGAAGAAACTGATGCTTCTGTGAATACTAAGAAAAGATGATTGCATCAGGCCGGTGTCTATTATGATCGCCAAGAGATGAGCCAGATGGTACTGAAGATCACATATCCGATATAAATCATTACTTTGCTTTCATATAGAATCAGTTCATCAGGGAGAAGCCCAGACAATGCCACAGTTGCATTTGTGTCGATGGTGATGCTGGATGCTGTGTCAGTGGGTTTTAAAGTGCAGGTGTTCTCTGACTACTAGGTATGTAAAGATAAACCACCCATTGATGGAGGTGGGTCATCTTTCTATCTGTTGTTTCATTGGTTAAGTAATAAAGAAACTGCCTTGGCCCCTTTAATATGACAGAAAATTAGGTAGGCGGAGTAGACAGAACAGAATGCTGGGAGAAAGAAGCCGAGTCAGGAGTCGCCATGATTCTCCCACTCCAGACAGATGCAGGTTAAGATCTTTCCTGGTAAGCCAGCTCGTGGTACTACACAGAATATTAGAAATGGGTTAGATCAATATGTAAGAGCTAGCCAATAAGAGGCTGGAACTAATGGGCCAGGCAGTGATTAAAAGAATACAGTTTCCGTGTAATTATTTCTGGGCATAAGCTAAGCCATGCGGGCGGCCGGGTGCCGGGGACGCAGCCCTGCCGCTCCTATTACAACAACCCATAAGAAGGACTTCTGTGCCTTGAAGAGCTATCACCTCCTTAAGGACCTAGAGAATTTCGTCATCATTTATGGGAAATATTAAATCTGGGATCGAAATGGTACAGAATGCCCCACATTTGAGTGTTTCATTTAATGAGTGCCTTTTAAAAACAAAGTTTAAAAGAGGAGTTTTCACTTCTAGTGATCTGAAGTTATCCAAAATAAGTCCCAGAAACAATCGTAGTGTTTAAGATTAATTGACGAAGTACTTGAAAGCTATGCCTGGGAACAGCCATCACAGAAACCAGATTGTGGGATGTGAACAATGATTCAGAGCTGTGGTTCTTGGCTGTGGGAGCATGGTGATATGTACACGCATGCACACATGCACATGCATGCACACACACTAGCGATAATATCTGGCTATGTATGGAAGCTTTGGTTTTGCTCAGATGTGGAATAATTTCCAACCATTAGTGACAAAAGTTTGAATGAGTGAAGGATGGAAGTAGCCATGAATTCAACTATAACTCCTTATTTTTCACCCTAATATTTAAAAACTTCTTTTCCTATTATAAATCATCTAATAAAACTTAATTAAAATTGATATTTTTCTCAAGACATGCCATCCCTCCCTATCAAAGCTCTTTAAAGACCACACGCCATTTCTACCAAGAACTAGGAAAGCTATACATGCCCCTAATATTAATTTTAATTAATTTAAGATATAAAAACACATGTTCCAAACATATAATAATGCTTCAAGGGTGGGAAAACCATATATTAGGATCTACTCTTTGTTTTCAGATCTCAGATCTCAGTGGTATAAAATTTAAGCAGTTAATACAGAGATTGAAATGAATTTTATGTGGAATGGTCATCCCATGCTTGTGGGAAATTTTGCTATATTTAAATATTGAAGGTGACTCTGAAGAGCTGTGTACCTCTTTGGTGTTTAGAGGTCATCAGGAGCCTCTTGTTTCTCAGTGACTTCATCTGAGTCCTATGATCTTCCTCATAATCCCGAGTACATATCCTCGGGATTCTCTGTGACCACCCGTCTCTAAAGCAGTAGAAACACATGCAAATCAGGATTCCCTCATGTCAACGTACATGCTTTGTTTTCTCTCATGATTATTTCTCTGATGTATCTAGTAATTATTTCTTTGATATACACACTAGTTGCTCAGTTTTTAATATTTTAAAAATAAAATAATATTACATTTTAAGATGAAAATGTGCCATTTGAGTTTAACTCTTGGAAAGTAAAATCTGCATCTCTCCTGATATTGACAATGTTTCTTTAATTTTAAAATGAATCTCTTTCTATAAACTTCATATTCCCTTAAATGTAAAGATTAATCCTAGTCAACATCCAGGGTCCAGGAGGAAATAGTCATTCTCCATTGAATGTCTATTTGCTTAATATTATTAACCAGAAGTTTAATATTGTCTGGTCTCACAGTCAACTGGGCTTGAGTTCATTGAATAATTTTAATTAGAGGAACGGAGATCCATCCATCTTAAGTTAGAGATAGCCCTAAAGGCAGTCCTTGCTCAAAACAGTTAACTAAAATTAACATTTGAAGTAGTCTCATACTCAAAAGATTGCAAGGAAAATTAGTTCAAAGGTTAATAATGGTGTCTCGTGATACAGTGACAAGCTTGAAGTCACTTTTCGTTAAGGTTATTACTCAAATTAATTGACTCCAGTATCCAAGCATAGAAAAAGCAGCAACCTAATTATAAGGGAGAACAATTCATATTTTATATGTTAATATTTTCAGTGCACAGAAAAATCTAGAGATACTCACCTGGGGCCCTGGAGTTTCCATATGCTATGTGGCCTCCAGGGAGTCTCAGATGTAATCCAGATACCAATCAAAGTCCATTTTATATACATTGAAAGTTCTAATTTCAAATTTTCCTGACTTATAATTCAAGTCTTCAAAAGCTGGAAAGTAATTAAGAAATAAAATACTGCAGCGTGTGTGTGGTCACCCTGATGAATGCTGTGAGCCTGCAACCTGGAGTAAGTATCAAACCTCGCGACATGGGTTCCATCGGAGTCATTAATCAATGCCCTCGCTCTGTCTGCCTGCCTGCCTGTCTGTAATAATAGATGGCACAGAGCACATGCCAGCTTCTGGGTAGAAGATTAATGCAGTTAAAATTTACCCCTGGACCACAAATATATGGGGCTTCTAAACATCATACTAAGTTACAACGGGAAAGCTCATGGCCTCCCTGTTACATAGCTAGGATGAGAGAGGAAGTTGCCTTAGAGACACCTACTGAAGGAGGAGGGGAAGGGAGGCAGTCAGTCACTAACCAGTCAACACTCTGGTTCCTCACCCAATCTAGTAGGGTTCTACATGGATCAGATTCCTTTTCTCTACTTTGTCCAGAGATAGTGTGAGGGGGAAGAGAAAGGTGTAGGAGAAGAAGGGAAAATGATGAGAAAGGAGCTGGAATCTCAGACTCTGCTCGGTGGACTGTTAGGCTAAGACAGGCAGAGGATACACAGAGGAGAAGGGAGGGACCCTGAGAAGAAAGGACAACCTTTGCCTCTTTAGCCTTGATCAACAAAAGGAAAACATCTTAGTAAAGGAAAACACTGCAAGCCAGGCTCATTCCCTACATGATTCCCACAGGAAGTGAAGGCCTGTGACCAGGCACTTTGCAAACCCTGGAGCAACAGAGGCACTCGGCAGCCTTCAGAATCTGGTGTAGGTCCTAAACCACCTCTGCAGCCTTATCTGCTCTGGTCATATGACAGGGATGTGAGAGATCGTTGGTGATTCTCCCTAGGACTTGGGGGACAACACAGAGTCAGCAATAGCATGTTCTTCTGTTGTAGACTTAGGAATCACTTCCTCTTTAGATCCTGACAGCTGCTCTAACGTGTGTGTGTGTGTGTGTGTGTGTGTGTGTGTAGAGTGCTAGTCAATTTCAAGTGTTCAAGTGTCACTCTTTAGAGCCATCTATTTTTCTGTTAGACAAGATTTGTTCCAGTTTTGAAGCTCACTATGTGGGCTATGCTGGCTGGCCAGTGAACTCCAGGGATCCATTTCTCTCTATCTCCCAAATGCTGGGATCAAAGCTTGCTCCAAGGAAGGAAACTCAAGTCCTTATAATTACAAGGCAAAGCAATCTCCTGACCGACTTATCACTCAGCCCTTCTTTTAATATTCTAATTCTTTTTAGTTCAATATTTAGTACTTCTTTATTTCCCAATTTGTGGCCTCAAAACACACCTCTAATCAACAGTGCTGACAGGTTGATAGTGTGGATTGGATGCCTCCCTAAGACAGACCGAGGCAGCAGAACAAGCTATTAAGCATCATCCCAGGGCTAAACTGATGTGGGATTCCCCTCTGGATGCTATGAATAAGTTTTATTACCATTAGTTATTTAAAAAGCTGTTTCAGCCAATGACTTAATCGAGTAAAGCCAGGCGGAAAATCTGAACAGAGAGAAAGTAGGCAGCGTCAAAGAGACGCCATGTAGCTACCAAAGGAAAAAGAGGCCAGCTGCCAACCAAAACCTCACTGGTAGGCCACAGCATTGTGGTGATTCCCAGATTAATAGAAATGCAGTAATTTAGGATGTAGGAGTTAGCTAGAAATATGCATAAGCTATTGGCCAAACAGTGTTGTAAATAATATAGTTTCTGTGTGATTATTTGAGTCTGAGAGGCAGGGAAATGAATAAGCAGACCCCGCCTACACTAAATTTTGTTTCACTGCTCTTGTGTCCCTCACCCAAATTCAGCAGAGACTTCTACACAGATCAGCTCATTTTTTTTTTCTGCTTTGTCAAGAAAGTAAGATACACATGAATGGATGAGTGGCTTCACTTTTAGTGAGCATGTACAAATGTATGGATTCTACACAGGCAGAACTGTGTTTTGTTGCTCTACAAAAACTCAGTTTAATTGGCAAATTGTCATTAGTAGTAGCCACTATCTCACAGGGTTTTTTCAGTGAGCAAGAAAGGATCTCACTCATCAAACAGTGCACTTAGTTTCACACGTCAGTAGGTGCTTGGGAGGTGTAGCGGGCTGTGCAAAGTCAAGCCTTTGCTGTGTATAAAATGGTATGCAGCCATGTGCTGAAGTTTTTCATAGGAACGCATATCTATTTCTGTCTTCTTGCTGTGTGTGTTTACACACCAGTACTTGACATTAAAAGCACTGACTGATCAAAGCATCAACTGGAAATTTTTCAGACCAAAGGTTCTTAGATGAAAATAGAACCTTTAAATATAGTATATATACTTACATAAATATAGTATATATACTTCAGTTTTATTTTTCTTCAACTTAAGCACCTATTATATTCTCCTTAATTTATATGGTTATTAGATATGCAAATAATTCATCAATTTAGTTTTGAAGTACCTATCTAAAAAAAATATTTAAGGGCCAGAAAATTGGATCAATGGATAAAGGCATTTGCTGACAAACTTGAGGACATGAATTCAACACCCAGTCCAGCAAGGTGTCCTCCACAAATGTGCCATGGCATATATGTGTACACACACAGAGAGATACATACACACTGACACACACACACAGAGAAGAGAGAGATTGAAAATGAATATGGCAAAAAACTTCAAAATATAAAATATGTACTTGTGATGTCAGTAAAATTTCTAATTATTAAGGTGGACGTATTGGGTATTTGACATTTGACCCATATGTCTATAACACAGGGCATCTATATGGCTTTCATACATTCCCAAATCTCTCTCTAATTTATGGATGTGAGCTCTGTGAATGCAGGAGTCCTCATGTTTAGATGTCCTCTATGACGATAATTTGTGGTTTATCTCTGCTTTCTCGCATTGCTAGCATGAGGTTAGAAGATCCTTTTCCTTAGGAATTCCTGTAACTGTGAGACACTGCACTTTTCACTTTTCTATAGAATGGCATTTCAATATCAACTGATTTCTACTTTAAGAGACAAGGACCAAAGCCCATAGGGACACCCAATACAGATTTTAGTGGACTTGGTAAAAACAACGTAGAATTATGAACCTATAGAAGAATTTAAAGTTTCCAATTCTTACATGAGTTAGCATTTGTGACAGCATCTGAGTTTACTCCTTTTGTGCATTCTATTCTTGCCAACATTTGGCTGGCTCAGTCTTTTTCACTTTCACTCTTCAGTCCATGAATATTTTGGTTTTGGTTTTGTGTCTTTCATAAATGTATGGTATTGAGTGCATTTGATAGGTACACTATAATGGTTTCTCATTTTTTTCTTCATTATTCTGCTGGCAATAATGGTCAGTTCAATGGTTAATGAACCATCTTAATCAAGCAAAGTCCTAACTCTCGGGGAAGACTGATCCATATTTCAATAGAAGTCTTATTTTTCTATGTGAAATGTATTTACTTAAGGGAAATATTTTTTCCTTTCTCAGTTTATTGAGAATTTTTGTTCTAATCCCAGATGACTGCTGAATTCTAGCAAATGCATTTTTACTATTATTGAGACCAACACTATTTTGAACTCTGATATTTTTATGATAAAACAAGATTGTGCAAGTTGACTCTGAGTCCTCTATGATTAATAAGCCAGACTTTTCTCATTTCTCTGTGAGAATTGAAAGTTGTAGTCAGATTAATTTTTAGAAATACAAATCTGTTTTATAAACACTACCATGTGAATTAACAGGAGGCATACTGTTACTCAGACTTAACTGGGTGGGAGCCTTCCTGAGACTTAGCTACAGTGGAGGTTAAAGGTTAGGACTTTCAAACTATCATTCTCTGAGACTCTGACATCATGTACGTAAGATCAGAGAGCCACAAGGACATGCTCACTGACTGCAGACTGGCTACAAAGGCAGTGGTCAGCTTTGGCATCTTCATCTTGACAGTTCACCAGAAAGATGCTTAAAACTCTGGAAAGGGTTTCACCTGTGAATCCATTGCTTTCAGCACAAGATTTGAGTCAGAAGCAATCAATGAAGACTTATAGAGTAGATCCTTCTAGGGCCTACCAAACATGGAGGATCTCTAGTTTTGGAAGTAATTACTTTCCAGATACTGATCTGTGATAAGATATACACAGAAACATCACCAACATGGAAGCCCAAATAGGCTTCATTATCCAGAGTTTCTATTGGGACCTTCTTACATATCCATGATTAATTTAATTGCTACCAATAGTGAGGAGTTCAGCTGCAGAATCTTCATTTTTCCATTACCCAGACTTATATCAAGTCATATGAAACAAGCGACAACTGCCAATTGCAAGGGTCTACCTCCAATTGCCAGGCTTACCTTAAGAACGAGGAAATAGATAATGCTACCCTAAATGCCATTGCTACTTTGAACCATCAGCTACACCATGAGCTACATCTCAGGATAAAATATCCAATGTGGGTCCAGGATAGTGAAAGTTAACACTGAGTCTTCTGGGAATTAAAAAAAAAAGGGGTTTAAAGCTTCAACTCAGGTGCTGGGATCAAGGACCACCTTATATTAATTTATTACTCAGAGAGCATCTTTAATTGTTATTGTAGTTTATTTCCACACTAATTTCTCCTCCTTTAAATATCTAGCATGGCAATAACTTTAATTCTATTTAATGAGCTAACAGTCATTGTGCAGGTAAAAAAGCAGAACATGACCTTGTCTTGACATGGGAACTTTTGATCATTTCTCAGTGTGATTCCCGAATAACTCACTTTAGGATTGTGTAGTTATAGTATTTATACACTCGAAATGCTGAAGAGGTGGCAGAATCTTAATTATTCTTTTACAATTAATACATGTAATATTGTTTAATCAAAGATCCACTACACTATGCTCTCATCTCCACTGTCTCCCACCAAATCCTTCTTCATCCTAAGTCCTTTTTCTGCTTTCCTGTCCTTTGTGGACATAAGAGACCCCATACATTTAACTGATCCATATTGCATAGCTTTTAATTTTTTTCTTTACTTTCATGTGTATAAGGTTTTTTGTTTGTTTGTTTGTTTGTTTGCAAACCTAGTGCCCAAGCAGTTCAAAATAAAGCATTTAGTCCCTTGGAACTGGAGTTAGGGATGGTTATGGTTCTTCACTGGCCCGCTTAGCCAGTGAAGAAAGTGCCCAGCCTCCCTGTATGCTACAGTGGCTGAGTCTCATCTATGGAATAATAATTATGATATCTATTTTCCTTTTCTATTTACCAATTCTTTCATTCAACAAACTACTGGCTACCCTACCTCTCGTCTTTCTTTGAAGGATTAGAATAGGAAAGATGTGACTTCTATAATTATTTTGAATGTTAAAGGGCATCATGTGATGAACGTGCTCTTGAAATGCAAATATTCTCTAAAGATGAGGTGTGATAATGTCTACCATTATAACAATAAAGTTCCTGCTTGATGACATATGAATAAATAAATATCAGATTAACAAATAATATGTACTGTGAGACATTCAATATAGTTAGATAGTCCCTGCTAGTCAAAGGGCACAGGAAAGAAATTACTGAAGTGAGACAGTGACCTCAGGACTATGAGGGCAAAGCAAGCGAGCTCTCAACAGGAGCAGATTGTCCTGGGTGTCTTATCACGGTCATTATAAACGATGGCTTATATCAATTATTCTGCCCTTTAGTCCATTGGCTTCACCTCTAAGCTCCTCTCTTGCACAAACAGCCCACCTTGCTTCTTTCTCAGTTGCCAACCGGACTGGGTTTGAAATCACTTGAAGAAAATTCTCTGGGTGTGTTTGTAAGGACATTTCAAGAGAGGTTAAAGGAATTCGGGAAGACTCACCCATCTGTAGGTGGTACCATCTTATAAACTGTGGAGAGTAAACCAGCTGAGTACTGACATTTGTCTTTCTGTTTCCTGATTACACCTCAAGGTTCCTGATGCCAGGTTTTTCATGTAACAATTAACTAAATCCTCAAACCCTGAATCAGAATAAAAATCTTCTTTCTTTAAGTTGCTTTGGTTGGGTACTTGGTCATAGCAATATGAAAGTAGCCAAGAAAACATATGAATACATTTGAAATAGTGACTTCCAAATTTGAGAATTTATCAACCTAGTACTTTGCAAAAATTATCTTCAAGACATTTTCTTCAAGATAAGTAAATAGACATTTAGGCAACTTGTGTAGAATACAAAGTACATTCAGTGCCACAGGGTCACACTAGTTAGAATCAGAGCAATTAAAGTACCTGCTAAGTTCACTCTAAGTGCAAGATGACACAAATTATAAAATCATCTTAAAAACTTTTATATGCATCGTTAATTATATACCACTTATCATTATGTAGGACAAATAATTTATTGAAATTTTAAATAAAATTAAGTAATATCTAATGTATCTAATGGGCTTTTATAAATTAATATTACATGCTTTTATTTCACAAATAGTAAGCCATTAAATAATATTTCTACACTTTTCTCATTTTCTTAAAACAGAGAGATTTGAATGAGGAAGAGGGAAAGAAACAGTCAGAGACGAAGAGACAGACAGACATTAATTAGCTCAAATGCAGCAGGCATTGAGTTTAAAGGCCGGGATCTTAGCTAAGGATTTTACACTTAAATGGGGATGGAGGGACAATTCAACTACAGCTCATACGAGGGGGAGGGATCTGTGTCCACCAGGTCCCCATGCATTAGGAAAGTGGCAAAGAAACCAACATAGAGTCTTTCTCTTTTGCCATTTGAGAAACTGGGAATATCCCATGGGTATGAGACTAATATGATGACTGACTAAGGTCACTGAAATATTTCAGAATCTATTGCATTTCCATTCCCTGGAAGTGGAGAACTCTAATTACCAAGAGACGCAACCACAGCTCTCTGGATTCTCAATAGAAAGGCTTGCCCCAAATCAGGGAAATTATAGAAACACAAATGCAATAGGCTTGGTACAAAATTTGTACTATATTACATTATATTTAATTGAGTTTATTTCTTTGTGTGAATTACAGACATTATAACTGTATCATTTGCAATCAATCTTTATTTTTTATACAACAGGATGCAAGGACAGAGGAGCTCATTCGTCACTTTTGTGTCTGCAATATTTACGTTAGAGGAAATTCTAAAATGAGGAGCCCCGGTGTCCAAGTATTAAGGCATTTTTTACAATTATTAACATTAGTGAATTTCCTCATTGATGAGAAAGGAAATTTTACACTCCCATGTCACATACACAAGGGCACTCTCTTGCCCACACCCTTGTGAAGGGTGTGTTTTATTAAACTTTGAAGTTTTATTAATTTGAAAGAAAATGACAACTCACTATAGTTTTATTTTAAATTTTGTCATGATGAATATAATCAAAACTTCATAATTTAAAATATTTCCCTATGAAATATTTGTTCACTTTCATTGCCTATTTTTCTACAGTTTTCTCTTTTACTTCTTACATCTGTTTTTTAAAAGATTGTAATATTGTCCGCCATGTTCAGAGAGTCCAGTTTCAACCCATGCTTATTCAGTCCCAGTCCCGCTGGCCTTGGTGGGCCCCCAATAGATCAGTTCCACTGTCACAGTGGGTGGGTGCACCCCTCGTGGTCCTGATTTCCTTGCTCATGTTCTCCCTCCTTCTGCTCCTCATTTGGACCTTAAGAGCTCAGACCGTTGCTCCAAATTGGGTCTCTGTCTCTGTCTCGATCCATCGCCAGATGAAGGTTCTAAGGTGATATGCAAGATATTCATCAGTATAGGATAGGGTCATTTCAGGTTCCCTCTCCACAGTCTGAACATGGCGGACAATGAAGGCTGATGAGAAGCCAAGGACAATGGCACTAGGTTTCGATCCTAATACATGAACTGGCTTTGTGGGAGCTTAGCCTGTTTGGACGCTCACCTTCCTGGACCTAGATAGAAGTGGGAGGACCTTGGTCTTCCCGCAGGGCAGGGAATTTGGACTGCTCTTCAGTATGGAGAGGGAGGGGGAATGGAGTGGGGGGAGGAAAAGAGGAGTGGAGATAGGGGGAGGGGAGTGGGGGGAGGGGCAATATGTGTGAGGAGGGGGAGGGAAATGGGAAACGGGGAGCAGTGGAAATTTTAATTAAAAAAGAATAAAAATAAATAAATAAATAAAGATTGTAATATACACTGATTAGGTAGGGTCTTTATGCATAATAACATGCATATTTTCTCAATTTGTTGTGACATTTTAGTTTATATCTGGTATTGTCCTATATCCCTGATTTTTCATAGATTGTGAAATCTCAGTGTTTAAACAGGATTTCACTTTTGATTAACAAGTTCTCAGTTAGTTATTATGAAAGAATTATCCCATAATAACATAAAGTGGGTTTTCAGCATTATGCCTAAATATTTAGAGTAGATAAAATATAACTGTGACCAGACCAGAAATAGATATGTATTCAAACAACAAAAACAACTAATAACAATAAATACAACTCAGAACGACTAGGAGCTAATCACAGATTGAAGGACAGACCAGGGGAAAGTGTTATGGAGGAAGAGAGACCTCAGATAACACTAAACTCAGCCAGGTCCATGGACACCTCATTAAAAAGAAGCTGCCTCTGAGGAAATGAACTAAGGACAACTTACTCTATCTTTGGTTAGGGCAGGATGTGGATAGCATGGCTATTTGAAGCGACTTCAAGCACTGGATGAATGTAGAGAGCACAGATCAGTGGGAAGGGTTGCAGTCAGCCACCACCTTTCAGGAAGAAGTCAAGTCTGAATAGAAGAAAAGAGATGAGGACCTGCCTCCTAAGAAGTGTATCTCCTTCCCACTCGATCTCCCTTCGCTCTTAGGGGCAAGTACAGTCGATAATTGGAGGTAAATGCTGATGACAATCTTAAAAATGAGCAGCTATGGTGCTTTTCCTTGGCCAGGACATAGAAATGCCATTGGTTCTTTTGGCAGTACTGTCCTGGCCAAGGGCCAGGAGTATTAAGGGGCATGCATACGTGTTCCTTCTGGTTTCTCACCATCCTTCTCGTTCTTGCCCATTACCTAAATGAGCACAACTGCCCAGGAAGCTATGCAGGAGGGTGTGATGCAACTTTCCTCCAAACAGGGATTCAGCGCAATCGGAACACCTCTAGGAGAAGCAGCTACACTGGCCAGCTTGCCCCTATACCTCAGTCCAGTAAAACCTTACAAACAACTAGATGGCTGACCTTGTGGTAGGGGACAGTCCACCCTGTTATATAGATGATCTACTGGTTCCTTTCTCTTAATCTTTCACCATCCAACCTGTAATAGACCTTCCTACAGCTCACTGCCTCATGATGCATGAAATTCATTCTTTGTGTATGGAAGAGAAAGGACCCAGAAGACACTGACCCTGGCTTTGGTGGCTGTTGATCACCACCACATAACTTTCCAAGTTATTGCTCAGCTGAGGCAGGTTAGTCTCAAAGACTTCACCCTACCCGGCTTTTCTCTATAATACTGAGAGAACCAGCACTCCACCGAAGCCACAGAAGACTTGGAAAGATTTAAATATAATAATAGGAAAGAAAGGAGTTAAAATCCAGGGGGGAAACCTTACACAACAATTCTCATAGTAATTTTGTTCATAACAGAAACAAACTGGAAATAAATGATTGACAATGCGAGGATGACTGACAAGGTGATATGGTCATAGAAAGAAGACAAATTCACAATAGCTAGACATGAAATAGTGATATGCCTGTGATGTCAGGTAGGAACTTGGTGACCATGGATAGCAACAAAAATGTGTGACTGAAAAACAATCAAAAGAGCATCTGCTGTTGGCAAGTAAGGGTTAACGTTTACCCAAAAGAATGGTGGAGAATTGTGTGGCAGCTTGGTATATCCCATGTACAACAGAGGCTGCCTTCTGGAGGTGCACGTGTGTGTGAACTCAGCCAGTATCACACCAAATTTGTGTGCATCTGACCTGTGCTCATTTTACACGGGAAAAAACATAATTAATGATGTACATGCCGAGAATGTGAGAACTGAGTGGGCCAATAGCTTAATTTACTTAGAAATGATTAAAATGAAGATGATTGATGAGTAGCCAGAAGGTAGAGAAACCTGGATAGGAAGAAATACCAAAATAAATATAATAACTGCTAGTGGCAAAATCTAAGCAGGGGGTGAAGCAGAGGCATTTAGGGAAGAAATGGTACCAGTTTCACTACCATGTTTCCTGAAGGCACAAGAGACAGCTGACAGTCTGAAGACAGGAGGACTTCGGTATCAGAATTCAAAAAGATAGTTTTCAAATGCAGACACCAATCTTCCCCATAAACACCTATGAAAAATCCCTAATGTATGTCAGTGAATCACTGGATGTGGGAGAAATCAGAAGACAAACAGGTATGTTAGTCGAGTGGTTCTCAACCTGAGGGTCACGAACCCTCTGGGGGTCAGATATCTTGCATATCAGATATTTACATTGCTGTTCAAAACAGTAGTAAACTTTCAGCTACGCAGTAGCAACGAAATAATTTTTGGTTGGGGGGAGGGTCACCAGAGCATGAGGAACTATATTGAAGTGGTTGCAACAATAGGGAGGCTGAGAACCACCTATCTAGTCCAAGAGGAGGTTCCCATGCTCAGGGAAGAAAATACATACATAAAATAATGAGATACTTTTAAAAATCAATGTATAGCTTTGGTGAAAAGGTACAAAAATGGAAACTGCTGGATATAAGAGGCATATTTTTTTTAATTAAGTTAGTTCTCTGACAACTTCACACCTATGTATATGCATTATAATTATTCCCTCCCCTCCCCATTCTCTCTAGTCTCCCTCCCATTCTTATCAAATCCTCCTCTGACCCACCTGGCACTCCCCCAGATTCATGATGGTCAGAGTTGTGTGTGTGTGCGCGCGCGCGCGCGTGTGACTGATTTAGTTGAACCAGGGTCATCTGTGTGATCACTGGATTGGAGTTGTGTATTGGAAGTTGGTGAGGTCCCAAGAGGGTACAAGTTTCAGATTTTTAATTATCACAAATGGATTGGGAAACAATGTATACAGAAAGACACACACAACACTTGTGTGTAAAATGTCTACAGTGCTTGTCATTTGTTGTGATGACAACTATACATTTTTCAATGAAATCAAACTGAAACTGCTTCCGTTCACCCATTGTCAAAAGAACACTGCACACCGTGAATGAATTCATTTTGTGACTTTCAACATTAACTCAAAATTCAAAGAAATATTCTCAGTGATGATTCCTTTACAGGCTAGAAACAGACAGAAAGAGAAAGGGGAGGTGTCCTGCCATCCCATGGAAATTTCCTTAGAGACAGAAGACAGAAAAAACACACAATATTTAGCAATTAACCAAAGCATAGTGTACATCAGAGGTCATTCAACAGGAGATTGCAAAGACAGGAAGAAGCCTTCCTGCTCTGTGAATACACTGACACAGAATCCCCACATGATTGTTCTCAATCTGTCCCACAACCAGTCTTCACAAGAGGGCTTGAGAGCATGTGTATCAGAAGTTCATCCTAGGCACCAGTATTGGGAGTAATCTTGACGGATAGCCAGTAGCTTTTGTCTAAATGCCAATCAAACTTCTCATATATTCACAAAAGGTGTAATTAAATGGAAATACACTGCACGGTTCCTCTCTCATCCTCCTAAAGAAACAGGCAGACATGGTCTTCGTTAAGCGTGACCATTTGGTTTCCTACAAGGTGATGATGCAGAGATAGTCTGATAAAGATTCATGTCTCAATAGGACACAGAAAAAAACAATACAATCATTTCTTTTCTCTAAAAAAAGTGTTCTAGGTAGGTTAGAGGAACTCTTCCCCATTTTCTTTCTCATCTAACATTGATATTTGGGGGTTTCTTTTGTTTTATTGACACAGATTCTCTCAAAGCCCAGGATGGCCTTCAATTTGATAGACAGCCATGTGTGACCTAGAAACCTGAACCTCCTGCTTCTTCCTCCTGGCACTGGGATTGCAAGTGTGGTGCAGTTTATGCTTAGGATGTAAATCAGAGCTTAGTGCTTTATTGGTCAAGTGATTTTCCAAATGAACTCCTTCCTCAACCCTATCAGTGTTCGCTCTTTGTCAAAGACATGATCAACAGTAAAGTTCTGAGCACATATTGATTCCTGCTAGTCACCCTACAATGTAAAGTTTCTCTTCAGGATACCTCTTCTTATGAATATTAACCTTCATCCACCTCAATCTAATGAAACTGAGCAAAATAGAAAGCAAATCCAAAACTTAATAGATCTTTTAATATCTATGATCCTGTGAGAATAACTAGATTTATTAAACACCTATAATTAAATTTTTTCCTCATATTTTCTATTTCAACCACCTGATTTTCTCTGAAAAGTACAGGCTAAGTTTAGAAACACCGATTTCCTAAATAATGAGCATCTTGAGTGAAGAAGTAGAATGTTTAACTGACTGCAGAACAGGAAAAGAAGGTTAGAATCAAGTTGACAGTTGACACAATTGGATAAGAAACATAAGGGAGGCCGACTCACACCAAAGACCTGGAGTTAAGCTTTTCCTTGCAGGATGTCACTCCCACTTATCACGGTACAGATATCTTCTTTTAATGATGATGGAAGTTATAAAATAATCCCACACTATTTCAAAACTACGTATAATAAATGGTTATTTATTTAAGGATAGACTCACAAATCGCAGTACTAGATCATAGTCCTCTGCACAGATGGGGAACAGGTACTGAATCTAGCAGCTGGAAGTGAGAGCCAGATGCAAGAAAGCTAATGCATGCTTTACAGCTGCATTTATAGTATAAAAAACCATACCTAAGTGGGCTGGTATCCTAAAGGCTATTGGCTGAAGCAGCTTCCACATCATTTTAAGGTCATGTTGAACATATAAAGTAAATACTTCTATTCTGACTTTAAAGAGAACCAGAGTAAAAATCACTGATAGCACAACAGTGTGGACTTGTGAGGTATCTCTGGACAAAGTGTTGAGAAGTCATGTGTGTGCAGATGGCTTTTCTCCAATGCTTCTGATAGCAGATGAGATTCATGCCTGCCTCCATGGACGCTAGAGACCCTCATTAATGTGTAAAACATCCAAGACATCTATAAAGAATATACCAACGTGTAATTAATTAAGATTAGGGCAATTGGAAAAGAAGAATTTGTTAGATAGAACTGAGAAAAATGAATCCTTTTATCCCTCGCCCCAGAGGCAGAGGAAGGCAGATCTCTGTGAGCTCCAGGATAGCCAGAGACACATAGATAGAGACCTTGCCAAAAAAGAAATAAAGAAAAGTTTTTAATCACATGGCAATATTGTTAATTTAAAAGGTAGTAAATACAATAAGTTCAAAATAAGAATAAAACATATGTGTTTCACTCTTCCCAGTTGCTAGTTGCTGATGGACGGCATTCAACATATCAGAAATTCCAAAAGGCATAGTGAAAAAAATAAAATGGCTTAAATTATCACACTTAATTTCCCAGCCTCCTCATCAACCTGAAGGATGCAGCCTAAATGAAACCATGGATGTGGTTCCAGCTATACCTGGGATGCTGTGGAATGGCTGTTAGAAAGGCAATCAGTCAATTCTGCATTAGTCAGTATGTAATTAGCATACATTCATCAGGTGCTCGTTCCTGGGCCAAGTGGTCCTTTTTCTACAAAAGAGTTGACCAATATCCTGGCAGCCCTTCTCTCTCTGGGTGGTCTTTCAGCTTCTTTCGATGCCAGATCTGATGGCCAATCTGAAATGCATTTAGGGAGATGCTGTTTTTAAAGGCACTTTCTTCCCCAAAACATACCTGGTATTTTACCTGTATCTAGAAAGCTAAGTGAAATCAGAGCAACGCTGTTTTTCCTTATGGGGTACTTACTACAAAATGTATTTTGATTTGCTGGAAAGTAAAACAAGGTAATGGATAAACTGGCCCCTAACAAAAATTATATTTGAGAGAGCCACCTGGCATGTGACTTTGATATATGGATCCTCGTGGCCTTGCGTATTCAGGACAGTATGTTCCAACTGCTGCACTGGGGTCAGCTAACTGCAGTCAGCTCCTTGTAACTCATAATCCAGAGATATTTGCAGATGGATCCTACAGGTGCTAGCAATTAATTACAGATATTATTTTGGAATATTCAAAGACAAATTGTAAAAAATAGATTTCTTATCCACATCAGATTGACTTGACATGTAGTGATTAAAATTTATCGTGAGCTTCCCAGTTACAAGGGGAAAAAATTAAGAAAAGATTTTTTTATCCTACAATGAGGAGGAGCTCTTGGCACTGTTACAAGCTCCACTGTTCAGTGTATGTGCTTCTGTGTATGCATGTGTGTTTGTACATGTGTGTATTTGTATATATGTGCATGTGCCTCTGTTTATATGTGCACATGTATATGGTGTGTGCATGTAGAAATGTATGTGTGTATAAAATCATAGAGTATGTACATGCATGTTTATGTGTATATGTGTATATGTATGTGTGTTAATATATGTATATACACTATGTATGCAGCTATCTTTGGACACATGCATGTGTAGAGTGTACAAGCTTGTGTGCAAACGTGAGTTTATATGCACATATGTATATGTGTGAATGTGTATATATTTGTATGTGTACATGTATTTCCATATGTGTATTGTAAATATGTGTGGTGTGTATATTCATGTGTGCATGTACCTATGTTTGTATATGGGGCATGTTTAGGGGGATATGTGTATATATGTTTGTGATTGTATGTGTGAGTATGTCTGCTAAAGTTGTATGTGTGTGTGTTTACGTGTACATATTTTTATGTGTATGTGTTTGTTCATGTATGTATGTTAGAGTATGTTGCTTTTGTACATGTTAAGTGGGGAAATGCATTTATGTATGTGTGAGGATGTCTGTCTGGAATTGTATGTGTATATGTGTGTGTGTGCATTTATGTCCTGTGTGCTTGTTTATACATGTATGTATGGCAGAATATGTGTTTGTATTTGTGTATATGTATATGTGAGGGCTACATTTATGTCTGTGTGTGTGTGCTGTGTCATTACTTGTTTGTGCATGTGTGTGGTATATATGCATATGTTTGTATGCAAGTGTGTGTGCATGTGGTGTGTCTTTGTGTGCACTTACATAAGAATACATAGTTTAGAAAGAGGATGTGTGATAATTAGTACTGATTTTTATATGGGGCATTTTATATAAAAAGAAAAAAAAGATTGAAATAAGAGAAACTATCAGGGGCTGGTACTCTCAGGAAGAGAGTGATTGCCTACCATGCCTAAGTCCCTGGACTTACACCACAGGACTGGAAACAGTGACAGAAGGGGGCTGAGGTCACAGACAGAAAGCACTTTCCTATCATCTCCCTTCTCCCTGGTCACCTGATGCCCTGAAGTCATCAGGAGGTACAGTTTCCATTCCAGATTAGAATTCACCAATGTTCCAATGTTGGTCTCTGTCTCTGTCTTCTTTCATCGCCTGATGAAGGTTAATATTCAGGGGGATGCTTATATGTTTTTCTTTGGGTTCACCTTCTTATTTAGCTTCTCTAGAATCACGAATTATAGTCTCAATGTCCTTTATTTATGGCTAGAAACCAAATATGAGTGAGTACATCCCATGTTCCTCTTTTTGGGTCTGGCTTACCTCACTCAGGATAGTGTTTTCAATTTCTGTCCATTTGTATGCAAAATTCAAGAAGTCATTGTTTTTTACTGCTGAGTAGTACTCTAATATGTATATATTCCATACTTTCTTCATCCATTCTTCCATTGAAGGACATCTAGGTTGTTTCCAGGTTCTGGCTATTACGAACAATGCTGCTATGAACATAGTTGAGCATATACTTTTGTTGTATGTTTGGGCATCTCTTGGGTATATTCCCAATAGTGGTATTGCTGGGTCGAGAGGTAGGTTGAACCCGACTTTCCTGACTGGACTGAAGTCTCACGATCCAAAGGAGGAGCAGAAGGAGAGTGAGCACGAGCAAGGAACTCAGGACTGCGAGGGGTGCACCCACACACTGAGGCAATGGGGATGTTCTATCGGGAACTCACCAAGGCCAGCTGGCCGGGGACTGAAAAAGCATGGGACAAAACCGGTCTCGCTGAACATAATGGACAATGAGGACTACTGAGAACTGAAGAACAATGGCAATGGGTTCTTGATCCTATTGCACGTAATGGCTTTGTGGGAGCCCAGGTAGTTTGGATGCTCACCTTAATAGACCTGGATGGAGGTGGGTGGTCCTTGGACCTCCCACAGGGCAGGGAAACCTGCTTGCTCTTTGGGCTGAGGAGGAAGGAAGACTTGATTGGGGGAGGGGGAGGGAATGGGAGGTGGTGGCGGGGAAGAGGCAGAAATCTTTAATAATTAAATAAATTAATTAATAAAAAAAATTAATCTCTTCAAAAAAAAAAAAAAGAATTCACCAATGTTCCCATGTGCTTTGAAGAAGCTGTCTATTACCAAAACCTGTAGCAAGGATCAGAGAGTAATCTGGCAACAAGATCCGGAATGGCAAAGGACAGGCTGAACCCCTGCCAGTCCGTGGTGGGAGGGCGAACACCACAGCCACCAGAGAAGAAGGAAGCTCTGCAGAATGCTGAGCCCCAAATACAGACTCAGGTGCGGGAGTGGGAATTGGAAGACTGCAGTCACCCAGGACTGCAGCCCTGCCCATCCCCAGCACGATTCCTCTGCTCCCCTCTGCCTCCATCCCAGCACCAAAGGATCCTTGAAGAAACAGGCATTTGTCAGCAGAGGCTGGCTTCACCTGGTAAGGGGCCTTGGCGCTGCAAAACCATGGGAGTGAAATGGCTGGTTAGATCTCAACTCTGATGGGGGCCACATTTCAGTTTTTTACATTTGAATTGTAAATAAAAACCCTGCCCGGGCCACAGCCTCTCACAGAGCCCTCCTATCCTGCAAAATCAGAGTATTAAATGTTTGCTCTGAGGTCCTTATGCAAAGGAGTTGGTGTGAGAATGAAACACTACCGTCTAAATGGAGCACTTTGCAAATTGATGAGGGCTCTGCCAGAGGAAGCGCTTATTAGCATCAGGGATTCAAATAGAGATGAAACATTTAAATTGTCTGGCTTCAAGATGGTAAAAAAAATCTAGATAAAACAACTTTGAAAATTGAATTCAGCTTCTTTCTGGCTCAAAAATAGTTTTAATAAGTACTGGAAAACTAACCTGGAGGAAAAATAAGCCTAAACAGCATAAAAATAAAATTCCTTCCAAATATAACCCTTCCAGATATTTAAGTTTTGTTCCAGTCATAGAATCCGAGGATTGGTGATTTTAATAAAGTTTAGTACACACTGAGGGCTGAAACCTACTTGTTGTCCTACACCTGTGGTGGTTGATCTTGGCTATCAACTTGATGGGACTTGGGATCATTAAAGTACTAACCCTGCATGGATCTATGAAGATATGTCCTGGGTGATGTCCTGAGGGGTAAAGGTCCTTTCCCGGAGGCTAGACAGAACCCCCAGGAGACAGACAATGTGATAAGGTCTTTGCTTGTACCTGGTGAGCGCATCTGCCCCATTGTTACATCTGCAGCCTCTATCATCCCCCACTGACATTAGACTTCACCGTCTTTGGACTTCAGACCTGGACTAACAGCAGCCCTTTTCTAGGATTCTCCACATTCGCATTTCCATAATGGGACTGATAATATATCTAGCCTTGTGGACAAAATGGGCTAGAAAAATCTGTCGAAGATAGACAACCATTGTTAGACTACCCATGTCCTACCATGTAAACTAATCCAATAAATATCTTCACATAATATATATGATATACATATTTATATATAATATCCAATCTAACCATCCCTTTTCTATAGAGAACCCCAACTGAAACACCCACCAAAGTTCAATGATGCTATTTCTATCTCCTACTGCTCTGTATCTCCTTAGCTTGGCTGGGTGCCTGAGTGACTGACCCCTGATGTCCTCCTCTCCTTGTTCTCTTGAAATCCCTCTTCCACAGTTCTCCTTCTTTTTATCCTCTCTGCCTGCCCGCCCCTCCTATCCTTGTTCCTGCCTCACTATTGACCATTCAGCTCTTTATTAGACCATCAGATGTTTTAGACAGGCAAGGAACCACAGCTTCACAGAATTAAACAAATGCAGCATAAACAAAAGCAGCACATTTTTACATCATTAAACAAGTGTTCTACGGCATAAACAAAAGTAATACACCTTAAAATAATATTCCCCAACCAGAAACAAGTGGTTTGAGGGGTCTAGAGCTCTTAGTGTCAGAGGACAATGTCAGGTCCCAGTGATACGGGATGAACATGCCTGTAAGTCTCCATGGACCAGAGTTTCCATTGTACTCTGTGCCTCATGCATTGGAAATCACTGTGCTTGGGCAGTTTGAGTATCACTTGTGGGGGTCAGTGTGAACCAACAGAAACATAAGCTGCAAATTAACATTGATTTATTAAAATTGTCCCAATATTGACTTGCACTGGTTTTCACCTACCTATCATTGATTGATGAAAACGGATTATTCAACAACAAAATACATTGTTAATTTTCTTATAATTTTGAGTTTATTGCCTGCTATTTTCAAGGGATGCAAGGTTTATGGGAAGAAGATCAAAGGTCAGTAAATCAGACAGTTAGGTTCATAGCATATTTTCCTAGAACTGAGTTTAGCTGAGAAATGAGATGCTTGCTGCAGGAATAAACCCAGATTTCATAGCGATTATGTCTTCCATTGGAGGAGCCATGATTCATGCGACCTCTGCGTGGGTGCAGCACAGCTCTTCCAGGTCATTGTCTGTCTAGCCTGGAGTCGAAACAGAATGAACCCATGGAGGAAAGAATGTCCACAAAATTAGAATGTGACCACATCAACGTGCTTTGATCTTGACATCAGGAATGCTGAGAACTGGATAAAGTCCTCGCTGCTCAAGTGTGAGGACCTGAGTTCAGTTCCGGCACCCGCAGGAACACGTGAAAGTTGCACAGGGAGAAGGACATCAAAGGTCAGTGCTGAGGGGAGGGGAGGAGACAGGAGACTCTCTGTGGCCAGCCAGTCTCATGGAGATGGAGAGCTTCAGGGTCAGGTAAGCAATCGTCTCAAGAAATGAGGTGGAGTGTCTACGTGAGATGGTTCAGCTGAAAAAGCCTCTGTCACTGAGTCTGATGATTTCACTTTGATCCCTGGGATCTACATGGTGGAAAGAGTCTGGCCTCCACGTGTGGTCAGTGACACACAATGCAAGCCTACGTCAAGGATCAGCTTCGATAAAACTTGTACAAACTGGTCTGTTCTAGGGTAGAAGGGTGAGGATTAGAATAATTAGGCAAAAGAAGCAGAGATATCTTTAGCATGACCAAAGGAATAGATTTGAATTCTCCCACCTTTGGTCCAGGTGGAGCTGATCTACTTCAACACTCAAAATACTAATTAACCACACCCTAAGCCTCAATCTCTTGTTTGTAGCCACACCTGGTGTTAACAGCTTTGAGAGAGCAAAAGAAGCTCAAACTCTCTGACCTTCAGACAAGGTGGACAGGGCTCACATCTATGTGTGCCCTGATGTGTATATACACACTAACTAAATATTGCAATTTAAAAATAAAAACAAAAAAGACACTTGAAATCAATCTCTAGCCTCCACATGTGCACACATGCACACACACACAAAATAATTGCAACGTAAAAAATAAAAAAGATAACTGACATCAATCTCTAGCCTCTACAAGTGTATATACACACACACACATATACACACTCTAAATAAAAGCAACTTAAAAATAAACCAGACACTTGACATCAATTTCTAGCCTCCTCAAGTGTACATACACATACATACACACACTAAATAACTGTAACTTAAAAATAAAAAAGACACTTGATATCAACCGATATAAGTGTAAATACACACACACACACAGAGAGAGAGAGAATAACTATCATAAAATAAAAAATATAATGTAAAAGGGTAATTATGTTTCTTGAATCAGATTTCTCCATGCAATGGTATAGACGCCAACTGAAGAGCACAGAATGAACAAGGGCCATCTCCAAGTCTCTGTCACTCTGCGACCTGGACCCCAGGCTTTCTGCTTTGTCATGACAGGGCACCTCATTAGCATTGATGTCTGGAATTCCGTCCCTCTTAGAAGGATTAAGGTAGAGCCATGCCTTTCATTGTGGCGGGGGTCCTTATCAGGACATAATGGTTCCTCTTTTGGAATGCATTTTCATAGCCACTTGGATAATTTTGATGTGGTTTTTGATGCACGGAACATTTATGTTGTCAGAACAACAGTTTTACTTGATTTGTACAAGAGCTTTTTATGGCTTTTAAAAATGATTCTAAACTCCAAAAGACGCTTAGCATGACTGATGGGGAAATGGTCCCAGTAGGACAAATTGAATATGAGGGGAAGTAGTTCCACTAGTGAATGCAATTATGGCAACTTTCAGAAGGCCTAATTGGTTACTTTTTAACTCAAAACTACAACTGGACAGATTACAACTTATACAGGAATTTTTTTATTTCAAACATAAAGGCAAGGGTTGTGCTACAATAACACATTCCATTTGTGGTTTTAGAAATGACACCTGCTTTACTTGACCTTCACTGTCACCTTGAGGTCCATGTAGAAAAGATATTTATATCTTAATCTAACTGATGAGGAGGCTACAGCTCAGGCAGGATAGAGATTTGAGCTGAATTCTTATCATCTTTTGATATATTTAGGGTCAGTTACTCACAGAAGAAATTGCATCAATAAAATGCATACAATTCCATATTTAGGAAGAGCAGAAGCTTGCCCCTCCCAGTAAGATGGGAGTATTGTATTACTTTTCCTGGGAAGATGAGAACAGATTTACATTCATACCAGCTAGGGCAGCTAAAAACAGAGCAAGGAAAAGTTCCACCCAAGTCCAATTTGTAGAATCAATGAACTTACTGGGCTTTCTAAGTTTCTTACAGAAGCATGGGTAATTCAGAACCTCTGCAATCTCAGAAAGTCCCATCTCAGTGTTGGTGGTGATTACAGAGAAGCTGTTATCTCCTAACCTTCCTGTGTACTCCAGCACACGCAAAGACCGACTGCAGCTGGTCAGCAGAATCACAGTGGTCAACAAGGTCATTGGGAGACCCTCTTGTTTCTGTTAGTGCTAGTAATGCTCACCATTGCCATTACCTGGCCATCACCTTAATATTCTGTTTATTTCCTTGTTATTCTACCAGGCCATACTCATCTATGGTGGTCAGTCATGCCAGGAAGAAAAAGCTATACTATCCAAGATGAATTACTTTGCACACCAGGGATAGAGAAATGGCTCAGAGGTTAAGAGTGCTTAACCCAGGTTCAGTTCCCAGCATCTATACCAGGCGTCTTTCAAGTATCCATAACTTCAGCTAAAGGAGATTTGACCCTGCCCTCTGCTGGCCTCTGTGGGCAAACAGCAAGCTCATGGTGCCCGTATCTACATGTCGGTAAACACCACATCACATGAAGCAGAAAGAAAACAAGAATTCTTCCACACTCCTCCGTTAACCCTCCTTAATAAATGTTCAGGGGGTGGCTGCTGAGGGAAGCAGGGACTAGAGGAGGGTAAACCATCATTCTCTGGTTCCTGCTGCATGTTTTTCCCTGTGAAATATTAGCAAGATCTAAAAGATAGTAAGTGATACAGTCTGACTTAGTGTATGCTGGAGTGCAGAACACTGGCCTTCTGGTAGACCTTTGTGAAGTACAGCTACTCTAGTGCTTAGCTCTCACAGACGTCAGATAAGTCTGAATGGAACCTTTGCTGCTGCTAAGTTTGTTTCTTTCCACAGTTTGAATATGTCCTCGTGACAGGCAGCATGTGACTTCTGAAAAATAGGTTGGCTTTATGGTCTGTGACTGGGCAAGAAGGAAAGCAGATGGCAGAACCAAAAGGGGACCCGAAATCTGAGGACTGTGAGGTCTGGTTCACTACTGCAGTGTTTCGGTGGGGGATGCTAAAGATAAAAAATTAAATAAAGACTCGGGAAGCAAATGTGGGAGGCAGAAGGTGCTTAAGCCACACAAAACAGCTGCTTGGGGATGCTTCAGAAAGTGTTTGAAGGTGACAGATAAGAGAGTTTTCTTTCCTGTTCGAATCATGGGGACATTTTTTTTTAGAAGAGAAGATGTTGAATAATAGCCATTTCCCATGGTGCAACTTCTGACCGAGCTCCTCTAGTTGGTACCGTAGAGATGCACAGGAGCACCTCAGCCTACTTTGCCTGTCTCTGTCGCTCACACTCACTGAGCTTCTACTAAGAGAAAATTAGAAGAAATTGCTTCAAAGCCCCAGGATATAGAGAGGGTTGGCATTTGCGTAGGAGGAAAGCCTGACGGCTGAGTGTTGTTTTCAATGAGCTATTTAAAGACCAGGGAAATTCCTGCTCACTAGAGATACTTGGAGTACCTGTAATTCCAATACCCAGGAGACTAAGAAATAAAGACTGTGAGTTCATGGCTAACCTGAGATACATGGTGTGGTCAAAGCCAAGCTAGGTTATGCCATGAGATCTTTTCTCCAATAAACAGCACGGGTTGTGGGGGTGATCTACTTGTATCTATTTTTCTTTGCATATAAGTGACTATTCATTCAGCAGACATGGGGCACAATCAGATTGTTACAAAAGGATCTCTTTCTACTTATCAACAGCAACAACAAAAACCTTTGCTTAAAAAAAGGAACTATGTGAAACCCCCAAATAATAGAAATATATGTTGGGAAAAGAAATAAAAAGAGGAAATACACGATACTTATTTTTTTCATTTAATCAGTTTTACATGCACAATAAATGACTATGCTGGTCAGTGAGTTCCCCCACTAACCCCATGAAGGTGCAGGTCATTCTCCACAGTTCCACAAGCTCCTTTGTGTCATTGGTAGATATCCACTCATACGACTATGACAGTGGATAATACCATTGCTTTACCCTAAGTCTATATGATACCTGATGTGTAAATTTGTTTGATGTGGCTTTGGAGGTACATTCAAATAAATATATTCAGAACAAATACCACAAAAACAAACCAGAAACATTAGAGACAAATTACCCAAAAAAGAATTACTTTAGTGCTATGGAGATCCTGATTTGTGGTGGTGACCCTCTCTGTCCTCTTGATATAACCTGAGCTCTGAGCATCCCCTAATGACTCCATTCTGGCCTTTGGTGTCAACAGCACCTTCCAGTTTCTTCAGAAACCATCAATGCCTTCACGGAAGCAACACTGAATAGAAGGGGCCTGTCAGAATGATCTTCCTTAGCAGCTTGCCCTCTGCTTTCCAGCAATCAAAGCATTCAAAATCAACACTATAAAGAATCCAGACTCCCTGTGTATTTCCCATCTTTACGTAGCTTTTTTCTTTTACAAGGAGGTGTATTAATACTTATGAATTCCCCAGCTTAACATGACTCATTTTTAGCCAGCTCTTCTTGAATTATCCCATCTACCTTTGGCCCCTAGACGTTTTCTTCTTCTCACTTCCATATATCTTACTTTGACTCTTAGTCCATGACTGACCAGGTGGCTGGTCCTCAACGTTCTCCTCTCCTTGCTCTCCCGACCCGTGTTCTAACTACTTCACGAACCCCCTCCTTAGTCATCAGCTGAGGTCTTCATTCCCTACACCCTACAGGAGACCGAAGGGCCAACAGATAACAAAACAGCCGATAGTAATAAACCCTGGGAAGGTAGAGCAGATTTCTAGACCTGCCCGGCTCCTCACACTATTTAAAACACAGACGGGTGGTGAAAGTCTTCAATCCCAGCACTTAGGAGGCAGAGATAAGCAGATCTCTGTGAGTTCTGAGTTAGAGGCCAGCCTGGTGTATCTAGAGAGTTCCATACCAGCCAAGGCTACTTGGCAGAGACATTTTCTCAAAACAAATAAATCATACAAATTCCAATAATTATATGTCACGTGAAGAAACAAGAAAGTAAATACACGGAAAGGAACTTGTGGTTATTAATTGTCCTAAAGGAAGCCAGATTGGATTTTCTAGACAATGTTTTAAACCAATTTTTCTTTTCTTTTTTTTTTTTTTTGGATTTTTCGAGACAGGGTTTCTCCGTAGCTTTTGGTTCCTGTCCTGGAACTACCTCTTGTAGACCAGACTGGCCTCGAACTCACAGAGATCCGCCTGCTTCTGCCTCCCGAGTGCTGGGATTAAAGGCGTGCGCCACCACCGCCCGGCTAAACCATTTTTTCTAAACATGTTTGAATTCCTATAGAAACTACGTTCAAGAGAATGATGGGAAGCTGGTGAGTGCCACTTTACCGAATTGAAAAAGGCAGTAGTGAAATAGCAATTTCAAGATGCAGAGAAATCTTCTAAAGCACAACTGGTGTGGGGCCTCAGCAGTGTGACGGGGCTACCTGGGAAAGCGGTGACTCGGAAAATCGGCTACATGGAATTGCCCAGTCTACAAAGCAGCATGAAAACAAAGAACACGGAGCAGCATCTGGAATACTATCGGACAGCCTTCCATGCAATCCAGCCACAAGGAAAAGAAGCAAATTAAAATAAACAGAGCCCCACCTGCACCGCTGAGAACCAGCCACGGAACCAACCGCACAGGCAAACACTAACAAAAACACCCAAGCTCGGGTTCTCTCTTATCTCGCTGTCGTTCGCATAAAGCAGTGATTGCAAAACTGTATTTATGGGATAATAACACCCACGCATGCAATGTTTATGACAATAGCACAAAGCAAAGTAACGCGCGTGGAGCTGTATTGGAGCAAGGTTCCTTTAAAGAGTAGAGTTGCATTATATTACTCAAAACTAGATAGCTTGAAGTTAAGATAGGAAACTGTGATCTCCCAGGCAACCACAAAGAAAATAACTCAAACATCACCTAAAAGGAATGGCAGGGTAATTAAAAGTCAATGTAATCTGATCTTTTTGAAGTAAGACAGCTACAGCGGAGAATAAATATGGAAATCTGTATACTCTAAGACCAGAAGGAGGGTTTTTTTTTTTTCTATTTATTTTAGGAGTTTACATATGTGGTAGTGGGCACAACCTTGGTAAATAATGCATATATGTTCATGTGTATATATTGTATGTGTAAATCTATACATATACATTTTGAACATTTTTATCTGTGATGTGAAGGGTTGAGGCTGAGTGATTTTTGTAAGAATATCCAATTCTAAGCCAGGCGATGGTGGCGCACGCCTTTAATCCCAGCACTTGGGAGGCAGAGGCAGGCGGATCTCTGTGAGTTTGAGGCCAGCCTGGTCTACAGAGCTAGTTTCAGGACAGGCTCCAAAGCCACAGAGAAACCCTGTCTCAAAAAAAAAAAAAAAAAAAAAAAGCCAATTCTTGGGAATAGAGAAATGGCTCAATGGTTGAGTACAGGCTGCTTTTCCAAATATCCCAAGTTCAATTCCGAAAAACTACATGGGGGCTCACAACCATCTATAATGAGATCTGGTGCCTTCTTCTGGTGTACAGGCATACATGCAAACAGAACATTGTACACATGATAAATAAATAAACCAAGAGAGAGAGAGAGAGAGAGAGAACAGAAGAGAAGAGAAGAGAAATGTCAAGACTTAAAATAAAAAATATCCAATTCTTGAACAGCACCAATTGATTAAAAAATCCTTTCTTCATCCCAGAACTTTGGCATGACAGCTCACTATAAATTAGACATATACCTTTCCCTTCCCTACATTTCAGGAAATGTATTTTCCTCTTCCAAATTACTGCATTTACTGTAGCTTTGTGTCACATCATGTCAGGTGACTTGGGTAGCCTACTTGGATCTTTTTCTTGCATTTGGTTTTAAGTCTATAGATGTTTGGAATTCCCTCTAGTTTTTGCAATAGGGTGTTTTGTCTGAATGCCTTTTCTACTGGGGTTTTAATCAGTTTTACGGTACCCTGAATATTATTTAGAAGTTGACATTGTAACAACATTGAGTTCACCAATTACAAATGCATACACACACACACATCATTTAAGTTAATTACAGAATATTTTTCCCTGTATAGAATTCAGAATTGATAAATTTTCTTCTGAATTCAGATGGCCTGGGACTGTCTTCTTGCTTGTGTATTTTCTGATGTAAACTTTAACTGTGGCTCTGGTTCCTGTGAGTATGTGTACCTGTTTCCTCCATATTTCTCCGAGGCCCCTTGTCTATCCATCATCAGTCAAGCCAGGATACATACTGGGTTTTGTTGCTTCTCTTGTTGATAATGGTGTGTTAGTTAATCTTATTAATATTTGTGGGTCTCTGAATGCTTGAATGTCAATAAAGAATTTTCAAATTTGGGGTTTTGTTCTTAAAGTGTTTCTTCGGGGTTGCTTTCTCTAGTGAGTTTTTGCATGTTATATCACCTGGCACATAGCTATTGGAGACTGTTTTATTGGGTAGACCTTGTGTATACTCTTGTGTTTGGATAACTTACATTGAGATTTTGAATAACTGATTCTACCTAAAGGTTGTAAAGTCTCATGATAAATCCAACAAAGACATTGCAAAACCCCACTCTATCTCATAGGACATGTTGCCCATTATGCTATTAAAACATTATTCAAACTTGTTATCCTTGATGATTGCCTTTGTTCTTCAGACCCTTTACCACTTATGCCATTAATATCCACACAGTCCACATCTTCTTTGTTTCTCTATGTTCATTTCCTTTCATTTGGCAGTTTCACCAAACCCTACCTGGTTTAATACTTTTCCTCTAGATTTTCATTCAATTCTAAAAATAAGTTATTTTCATTAAGTTTTTCTCCTTTAATTAGAAGTATCTTTAATCAGTATATTTCAAGATTTCCACATGACTTGTGCTATTTTGAATCATTTATTTCTAATTACATTTCTTTGTGTTATGGAAATATTTCTTCCGATTCCCTCTGATAATAGAGTTTTCTTTAGACTTAGCCTGTTTTAGATAGAAGTTTGTATACAAATAGTTACAACATATCAAATTTTTCAATAGAGGTTCTAGACACATTTCATCTCAGATAAGTCCCTGATACTGTCACCGTGACATGCCTCTACGACCTCATCAATTCTGCCATTCATATATGTTCAAAGTACCCTTCAATCATCTTCAAGTATAAGAAGCTGGAAGTTAGTGAAGCTTTGATGATGTGGGTGTCCACAAAGCTACTTTTCCACATCCATGGCCTTTCCACCCTTTTAATCGGAAACCAATTGCATGATTGTTATTGTAGATTTGTCCCCATTTTCTAGAATTTTATCTGAGTACAATTATATGCACAACTCTGCTTGCTGTATGTATTGAATTAGCAATGGCAGCTGCCTGTGTTACATGAATACATCCTTCTATATTAACTGACTTACCTTGAGATGGGCTGTTTCTAATTTGGGGATACAGTGAATGAAGACATCATAATCAAGTACCCTTGTGTGCAAAGTGTGTACTTTCTTACATCTTTGTTAACACATGGAGTTGTCAGACTTCTTAATTTTAGTCTGACAAAATTGTTTTAACAGTAACTCATTGTCTTTTCCTTGGCCTCTGATATATTATTATGCATTCAACCGTGATTTAAAGGCGACTTTCTGTGAGTTGTGAGCCATTTTAAACCTGTGCTGAGCCCCTGCACGCCCCAGTGAGCCTTTCTAATGCTCTAGTCCTGTAGTCAGTGGGGGAGGTACTCGGCAGGAAAACAAAAACAACACAGGGGAACAAAAGGAAAATCAATCACATGCAGGCTGCTTCCTGTAAGTTTGGACTACACTTCAGACTTTCCTTAAAATAAATAAAACCCCCTCTTACTCTTTTCCCTGTACCTTGGATTTATTTTTGCTTTCTTCCCTTTTCTTGGTTTGTTTCCTTGATTTGTGGCTGTTGTTCAAAGCGTTCACCTGGGGGAGAACTGTTTTGCTGCGGGAACCACACATGGAACTCAGCACGAAGACTGCTCATACGTCAGGTTTTCATTTGGGTTAATTGCCAATGTTGTTCTCACGACTCTGTGAACACTTCCTCCAGGAATGAATGATTGATTAAATTAAAATTAACAACTCCCTTCCCGTTACAAGTCCAACTCCTCACTCCTGTTATTACCCACTGGTGAGCTCCACAGTGTTACCCTCCCGGAAGTGCAACCCCTGGGACCAAGTGTTCGAACATAGGAGCCTATGGGGGTATTTCCCTCTCAAACCACAACGTTGACCTTTGGACTCAGTAAGGGAATTGTTCCCTCACAAAATCTGATATTTAACCATGCTGGATCTTTTTCTTCTCTATAATGTGTAGTTTCAAATTTTTTAATGTCATTATGGGATTTTTAAATGAATATGTAGCTATATTCTTACCACATAGTAATGATTTTCACCTTAATCTTGCCTTAAATTATATTAATATTTTTCCTTCTTTGTATGCCCCAGGGTCAACGTTTTCTTTTTCCTATGATCTTTCCATGACACTGTAATTGGCAGTTTCATTTCTAAATACTATACAATTAGATTTCAAAGTCAAATTGAAATGTTTTTTACTAGATGTAACAGGCTTTCTTTTGGGCCACCAACCAGCTCCCAAATCATGACAAGAAGACTTATTATTAGTTATGAATACTCGGCATTATCTTATGTCTGTCCCACAAACTCTTATAATTCAATTTAACCTGTTTTTTCTTCATCTACATTTTGCTCTGGGGCTTTTTAACCTTTCTTTCATTCTGGCCTCCGGCATCTCCCTCCATTTTTCCCTCCTTCTCTCTTCTCTCCTCCTACTTCTTCTCTCTGCCTGTCAGAGTCCTGTTTATCCCTCTACTGTCTAACTATGGGCCATTCGACTCTTTATTGGACCAATCAGGTGCCTGAGGCAGGTAAGGTAAAACAAATGCAACACATCTTTGCACAATTAAACAAATATAGCATAAGCAAATGTAACACATCTTTATATAGTTGAAGTAACACTCCACAGCACGTAGGCAAATTTATTGTGTTTATATTCATTGTTACTCTGGGTCTACATTTGGCTTTAAGTCAGGTTTTTCCACTAAGTTTTATATGTGTGACATTTCTCAGCCTGTTTTCTGGATTTTGTGCGTGTGTCTGTGTGTGTGTGTGTGTGCAACTTTTTATCACAATTTCTTAGTTTTTTATGGTTAAGGGCTCTTTTAATACTGAAATCATTATCAGAAAAGTGTGAAATACACCACACTTACATACACATGCAACTCACAGATCTTGTTCGTAAATATTACACCACTTTCCTAGCTGCCTTGACTTCTGCACACTTTAGTGATTAATAAAGTTCAGCACATGCTGTATTTAAAATTCTAGATCTGTTGTGAAGTCAATCGTCTTCAATATTGAACAGTGCACTATACTCTGGGCAGCCGCCCAGCCAGTGTGGGTCTTACAAGCTCAAGGCCCCTGTCCTTACTCAGACCCTTTTCTGATCTGCCCATTTGCTCCGTTTCCTCTTCTCATTGCAGGCTTAGCACTCCGTGCCTTGGTAAACATGTACTTAGAGTTAATTGGCCTGAAACATACAGCACAGATAAGACTGCAGCCAGCTGCTTCGATCGCAATTACCCAATTGATTTCTTCTCTCATGTTTGAATGACTATAGACCTTGGAAATACAGAGGCTGACACTGTAATGAAATTCTTAAGTGGTCCATCTTATTTTTTCAGCAATTTAAAATGTTTTTCTTCTTCATTAGAAGTAGCTTAACGTGGAGCTGGTTTTGTGTAAAGTTTTTAGTTCTGTAGTGAGAAGCAATCCTCGCCCATTGTTACTGGTCATCCAGTTTTAGAAAAAACAAATACCTTGCCAGCATGAGCCAAACCATTACGGAGAGGACGCTGAAGCAGAAAACAGCTATGTCGCAGTCTCAGATGGGTGACAGTGGGAATGTGGGAGTCAACTGTGCATCTATCCTGAGTCTGAACTGCATGTTAAATACAGTTCATGACAGACGATAACTCAACACACTCCTTTCTCTGGGGTCCACACAATGTTATTGGGAGAGGTTCCTTGTGGGCTAGCTGTCACAGGCTCTGCATCCATCTCTTCTGTGTCTCCTGTGTACAGAATTCTAGCTACATCATATCCTCCCGTAGACTGCAAGGTAGCGGTAGCGCTCATTAGCACAGTCACTGCTTGGCGCATTAAACTTGTTGGACATGGGGATTTACAGGGTGCAGTTTAAATATACCTACAGAATTAGCCTCTAAGTCTAAGAGCAGCAGCAGTGTTTCCTGTCTCCAGCTCACTGTTCTGATAATCAACTTCATATTTGACAAGACAAAGAAATGTTACTGCCGAATGCGAGCATGCTGTCTGTGGAGAGAGGCCATACAGCAGCGAAAGGATAGATAGATATTCATTCTCTTGGGCAGCAAGTCTCAACTTGTGGCCACCCTGTTCTCATCAGCACAGGACATAGGCCATCACACACCTCTCCCAAAGACTTGTCTCGCCATAGCCACTCAATACAGTATGTTGATTGCACGGTCGATCCTGGGCGCAGGCGGCGAGTGCAGTCAATGTCACCAGCTACTTCCTAACTAGTAGCAATGAGAGTGCTCAGGCTCAGGCTTGGGTCTCAACACAATACAGAAGCAGCACGTTTTGCACAAGCATGCATTTAAATTAGTGCAAACACCATTGAATAATGCTTTGATTTAGCTGTGCTCATCGAGATTCATGGGAAGGCTGACTCTCAGAGCTCTGACCTGTGAGAATAAACTGTTACATGACTCATTCCCAATGCACTAACACAACAACAGGCTCAATTACACATGAAGAGTTATTCCTCCTTGTCCTCAGAAACACATATTTTGGTAATTTCTACCAATCTGACATTGTTACCTCAAACTTCCATACTGGAACCATTAGCAGTAATTGTCCAACATAGAATCAGATAGTTTAAACCAATATGGGATTGTCTAGATCAGGTTGCCCTGTGGAAATATCTCTGCAGAATAGAGATTATCTTGATTATGTTAACTTATATGAGAAGATCTGCCCATTGTGGGTGGGTGGCACTATCCCATAGGCCAAGAGTTCAAGACTTTGTAAGTGTGGAGAAAGTGGATTCAACACTGTCATATATTCATGTATTAATTCATGGCTGTCTGGTCTTGGTTGTGATAAATCTGGAACTGCGAGCCCCCCCCCCAAAAAAAGAAAAACCCTTCCTCCATTAAGTTGCTTCTGTTGGGGTGCATTTTTTATTTTTGTAGAAATTGAAATGGAAGCTGAGACAGGAAAAATTTTGAATTATTGCAAGGAATATAATTACAACAAAACAATAGGCACCTCTGTGTGTAATTTCAACATGTTACTACTATATATATGTATATATAGTATCTACATATATATGTGTATGTATATATATATAGTGAGTAGTGTATTGAATGATAAAATACGGAAAATTAAGCATTTTTGCCAATGTGGGTATTGAAGTGTGGGTGATAGCAACAGCTCTCTGCCCCTTTCTGTTCCTCGCCAAGATGGACTTTGGTCCCTGTCCACACACATACTTCTGTCATCAGATCTCCTACCTCAGTCTCACCCTTGCTTCAGCTTCACTCACAGAGAAGAAGAGGAATAAAGTTTCCACAGTAAAACTTGTTTGGACATAAAGAGATTTTACAGCTCTCTTGAAACATTTCCTAATTTTTCGCCTGGCTTCTTGAATGCTTAGCCTTTCTTCTTCAGCTATGTTTCTGCATGAGATTAGAACAAAAACAACACTGTGGATCTGCGAATAGATAATTCATATATTACTGTGGAAGGATTCATGATAAGCACTTGGCATCACTACTTATACTAAAGCTATATAATTTTTATTTTAGGGATGTGTTCTTCCCCCTGAATTATTATGCTCTTATCCATAGCAACGAAGTACTATTATAGCTAACGACAGTTCAGCAAGCATAGTAACTAACTTCTAGGTTAGTACAACTGTCTGTAAAATAAAAAACAAATTGAGGTCTCATAATAAATATAATACTATGAGAAAAATAAATAAAACAAGCAATAAAATAAACCTAAAATTTCAAGATTTATAATCCAAAGAAGTCACAGTTAATTTTTTATAAAGACCCAAAATTGATGGCTGAAACCTACCAGCTGTATGTCAACTAGGAACAGATTTAACAATACAAAAATATCTATTCATTACCACTCATTAACCCATGAGTACCCCTAAGATATGGAAACACGGGAAACAAAATTAAACAGAAAAGGGTAGACAATGTCACACCAGCCAGTCCAGCTCAGCATAAGAAAGAGTTCCTGAGACTCTGAGCTCTCTTCCTGGAGAAAAGGAACAGAGCACCTAAGAGAGAGCCCTGTGCAGCCTTGACCTCGCCATTTACGTGAAGCCACTCAACCACTCTGGCCCCCAGATGCCACCCTTACAAAGACATATGTCTAAATGCCTCCACTCAGATATAGTTGAAGTTGAAAGTCTCATAGGTCCTGTGTATCTGTGTGGATGCAATTTGCCTAAACTTCGTGTTGCACCATGACGTCATCAAATAGCCAAAACCAGTTCCAATTAAGAGTAATCTGGGACATCACACTTCTGACTTCAAACCCTTGCAAAGCGACAGTAATCAAAGTAACATGGCAGAGGCGAAAAAAAAAAAAAAAAAAAAAAAAAAAAAAACAAATAAAGAAGCCACCGGACACAAAAGAGTGCCGAGAAACAAACTTTCTGGCCAAAAGAAAAAAAAAGAGGCTAGAGGGCAAGTTCTTTCATTTTAGAAAATTTTGTTGCTTTTGTTAAGGGCAGGAGAGGCAGCTAGCTGGTCAAATTCATATGTGGCTCTTCCAAAGGATCATGGCTTGATTCCCGCATGGTGCTCACAATAGCTGGTAGCCCCAGCTCCAGGAGATCTATTGCCCTCTTCTGGCCTCTGTGGGCATTGCACAATGTGTTGCACATGCATTCATGGAGGCAAAATAGACATTAAAAAAGAAATTGTTTTCAGTTATGTGTATCTGTGTATCTCTGTGGATATAGGCATATGACTTCCAGCTCCCAAAGGGGCCGGAAACTTTGGATTCCCTGAAGCTGGGATTACAAAGGGTTTGGAATCTGCCCAACATGGGTGCTGGGAATCAGACTGAGGATTAGGGAACAATTTATTCAACAAACAGTACGGACAAACCTTCACATGTACATACAAAAGAACAAACTTACAGAAACAAATCAGAACTTACAAAGCATGCATGAAAGTCACTTCAAAATAGGTTCAGTCTTAAACATAATCCTTGAAACATCTAAAGAAAACAAGGAAAAAAAATCTGTGTGTGTACATTTTTAGAAAGAAAACATTTTTATTTAGACTTCCTGGTATTGACTTAGCTCTTTGCTAAGACATCAAAGTACAGGACTCAAAAGCCAAAGTGGATAAATCTTTAAATTTCTGTACACAAAAAGGAAAAGACAATTTGTGGTGAAGGGAAAGTCCATCTTACCCACACCCCACATAATGGATGGATGCCGGGATCAGATGAGGAGCACATTACGACTCAACACTGAGTGTATAAATGTGTTTTTAATGGGCTAAAAGTCCAAGCATATATTTCTTCAAAGAATAAACATCAAAATGGCCAACAAGCCTGTGAAATGATGCTAATGTCACTAGGCACCAGAGAGATGCAAGTCCAAACAGCCTTTACTTACTGCAGCTTTAGGGGAATCCTAACCAAGACCATAAAGACAATGTCTGTGGGTGGGGATGGAACCCTTGTACCGTTGTTGGGCATTCAAATTAGCTATGGGGAATAATTCAAAAAGCTTAAAGCTAGGGCTGCCTTATGTTCCATCTCTATGATGCTCAGTTATTTAATCAATAGTATTGAAAATGAAATCACAAAGTGATATCTGAATTCCTCTATTCTTTTTTGCATTCTTTCAAAAATCAAGATGCTGGACCAACAAAATGGCTCAGAGGATAAAGGCACTTGGTACCAAGCCTAACAGCCTTAGTTCTTTCTCTAGAGTCTACATAGTAGAGAGAATTGATTCTTTCAAGTTGTCCTCTGACCTCCATATACCCACTGTACATGCACACTTACACACAGATACAGACACATACAAAATGAAAATAATTACATGTCTACTGACTGACAAATTTTTAACTTATGTAATGGAATAAGAATATATAGGAATAAAATCCTGCCCTCCATAGGAATCTGGACAGAGTTGAAAAGTAACCTGAAACAGAATAAAACAGGCACACCAAGGCATTTACATGTTAGCTCTCAGCCGGCAATTTCACAGGGGCAGTGAGAAAGGCCATTGTCAGGAACTGTGGAGAGTGTGGTGTGGATAGATTTTGTCTGTGTTTGAGAAATGAATACTGGAAATTTGACATGAATACTGTATCTCCCGAAGATAACTCTATCATGCACTTAAAAATCTGATAAAGTGATAAGTTTCAATTTCAATCTTTCTCATCCTCCACCAACAACAGGTGAAATGCATGATACCCAATTGGGGGTTGGGGAGTCATATCACACTGCCTACCTGAAGAACATAGTTTTGTACTGAGATACTGTTCTGTCTCTAGCCCATAAGAGCACCTGAGAGGGGCATAACTTGTATGTGATCAAACTGAACGCTGAGCCATACCAGCTAAAAATAAAAAGCTAGAGATTCAGAGATGTAATTCAGAAGAGGCCCAAGGTAACTGTGGAAGTGTGGTGGGGAAGCCTCCCGCTTCAATACTATAGAAAAGTAGTGTTGAAGAGGCCCACCCACTTTCAATTCTTATTTCAGCACCTTTGGCCTTTTTTCAATCCAGCCTTCTTTACTCAGCTTATGGTTTATTTTATGGAATGAAGTGTGGCTCACAGTCAATTGTTCTTTATTATGATTGCTTTTGTTAATAAATACATTAAATTATCACAGTGTATATATACAGTTTTATATGTTCATGATGTCTCTCCCCCGCTGTGTGTGTGTGTGTGTGTGTGTGTGTGTGTGTGTGTGTGTAAGAGAGGGGACAAAGAAACTTCAATATGCCAGATGCAATCCTAATCTTAGCCCAAACAGGCACTTCTTCAAACAGCCAATCCATTTCACTGTGAAATGGAATATTAAACACACACACACAGTCTATAGAGAAAAGTTCCATCCAGAGTAGCTCAATATATAATGCATATAAAATATTTAACAACCTTAATAAAAAGTATTTAAAAGACTAAAAGGCACAGAAAAGTGGAGAAGACAAACGTGTAAGAAACTGCCTGAGAGTCAAGAGGGCAGTAGTGATAAGGGCCAGATACTAAACTCTTTAAAGGAAACCAAGGCTATTATGGAAAACTGAAATTACTCTGCAAACATTATAATATGTATAAGAAATTATTTTGACCAAAAGGTTGACGTGGCCTTTATGCTAATGGTCCCTCTCTCCAAGAGAGCCACCAAGAATGCGGAAGCCACTCGGATAACACAGAGAAGACCCACAGCTATTGGATCTCATGTGAGGTCATGTCCATGGTCCACTGCAAAAATATGAGAAGATGAAGCAGGCACAAGGACCATCAGCGTCGGCAACAGCTGTGGCAGTGTGAGCAGTAGCTATGCAGCTGGGGAGTAGGCACACTTGCCTTGTCGACTCTAGAATGGGTCCTGACTCTGGAGGAGACCAGACGCATGTCTTTCCCAGGTGGCAGGGAACAGCAGTCACTGAAATTGCCTAAACCAGATACCAGGTGCTCTAGATAATAGCTAGCTAGACAGAGAGACAGAGGAAAGAGAAGGAGCCTTAAACAAGGGTTTTTAGCAACACTCAATTCCTGTTCTTGATAAGAAACCTTTATTAAATTCAGAACTTCATACCCGGTCTGCGAAAGACCATCTCTGCAGAAATGAGCAGGCTGTAGACTCTAGTATTAATAATGATAAAATCAATGCATGAGTATGTCTGAGGGTCAGGGAAGCAAAGAGTGAAATGAGTTATGAAACCATAAAGGCCATGCGGTGGTGGCACACGCCTTTGATTCAGCACTAGGGAGGCAGAGGCTGGCCGATCTCTGTGAGTTCAAGCCCAGTCTGGTTTACAGAGCTAGTTCCAGGACAGCTAACACTGTTACACAAAGAAATCCTCTCTTGGAAACAAACAAACAAGCAAACAGCAATAATAAACGGGAAAAGATATAAGGAAGGAAAATAAAAGGCATTCATCTTTATTTGCATAGCCAATTCCCAAGGAGAAAACTGCAAAGCAAATGTGTAAACCACATCAGGACACAGAACACAAGTCAATGTATTAAGTGTTCACTCCATAGCTTTCCACTAAAAGTAGATAATTGGAATGAAATAGAGATAAAACTGTCATCGTTGAAACAGATGGAATATTTATGGATAAATTTAACAAAATATGAACATTTCCATACTCAAATTATGAAAACACGAGATAAATGAGAAAAATAAATAATCAGAAACATATACTGTACTTAGAAATCAGAAATCACCGACATGAGGCCTCCACTGCCGACTATTTTCCATGGACATTGTCAGCAAGCTTGATTTAAGTTTGTACTTAGATGTTTGAGTAGACAGTCAAGAACAAATTCTAAAGTGAGTATTGAAAACAAAAGATCCAAAATCGGACAAGATGATGTGAAAATTAAGGATAATACGTGGTCCAGTAAGATGGCTCACATGGTAAAATTGTTTGCCTTGAACCCTGATGGCCTGAGTTTGATTCCTGGGCTCCACAGGGTAGAAGGATAGAAGTAACTCCCTAAAGTTATCCTCTGGCCTCCAAATGCACACCATGTCACCTGTCACACACACCCATTGAATAACTTTCTTAAGAATAAAATTAGAGGTCTAAAACTCCCGGGTTCTAAGTACTACCATGTGTTGACAATTAATCAAGTCTAGGTGATAACTGAAGAAAGAATATTCATCCATATTATATATCCAAATAAAAAGAGATCAAGTGATTTTTTTAAAGGTACAAGGATAGTCAACAAAGAATGAGAAGCCTTTAAATGGAACAATGGTGAAACAATGGGCAGCCTTATGGAATTGCTGTCTAGCTGAGCACTCAAACCATGTGATTCTCCAGGCTCAAATTAGGTCAGAGTTCTATGTGTAAACTTATAGAATGCCTAGTCTTATTGGATGTGTGTTTGTTGCACTTTAATTGTGTACAATAAAGCATGTGTTCAAAATGCATACACTATGGATACATTTTACCTAATCACATAGCTTTCCAATTTTCAAGTGTGTTAAAAAAAATGAGTAAAAACAACACACTTACAAAAAATACTTGCAAAGCACAGAGCTAGAACTTTGCGACCATTGTATACATTCACAACTCAGGACTAAAAGAGTAAACATTCCAGTAAAATCCAGGCAACACATTTATATAGATAGCTGACCGAGGAAGGCTAAGCACAGTGATGCTCAGAGGAATCAGGGTACACGATGGAAACAATGCTAACCTATCACAGCACAGCTCCCAGAGTCCTAACACACAGATGCTTAGAAAGCTGTGGAACAGTGTGAACTTTCAGAAGGAGTTTGGGGATGTGCTAAATGGCATAGCCATTTGAAAAATAGCCATCTTAGAAATTTCTTATAAAGTTAAAAATACATTTACCTTATGATATACTGAGATTAAAAGAAAAAGAAAGAAAGAAAGAAACAAAGAAAGAAGAAAAGGAGGAGAAAGAAAAGAAGGAAGAAGAAGAAGAAGAAGAAGAAGAAGAAGAAGAAGAAGAAGAAGAAGAAGAAGAAGAAGAAGAAGAAGAAGAAGAAGAAGAAGAAGGACGACGACGACCTTCTACATCCTTTAAGGGACCCTCTCTAAGATGGAAAATGTTCTAAAGAGAGGTGAAACATTTCATCCGGTGAGGAGGCACATTAAAACTCAAGAACTAAACAACACAAAAAAAAATATCAGGAAGTTCCTGAAGCTGACTTGGTAGTTAAAATCACTTGATACTCAGAAAACTTGGGTTTAATTCATAGCAGCCATACAGGTGTGTTTACCACCATCTGTAACTGCAGCTCAATTGGATCTGGCACTCTCTTCTGCCCTCTGTGGGAAGCTTTGTGCATGTGATACACACATCTATACACACACACATACACACACACGCATATATCTATACACACACATACAGACATCTATACACACAAATACACACACATACACATGAAAGAAGGAAAGAGAGAGGAAAAAGGGAAGGAAAAGGGAAAGAGGGAAATTCTGCAAGATGTGATAATATGGATAAATCTTGAGGACAGCACACTACCTGATATAAACAATCACAGGAAGGCAGCTGTTGCATGGTTCTTATAGGAAGCATCTAAAACAGCCTGGTGCTTAGGACTGAGGAGGATTTGTTGTTTTCAGGGTCTGGGAGAAGGCAAAACAAGCAGTTATTAACCACTTCAAACAAGAGTTTAATTAAGCAAGAGGAACAAGTTCTACCCATCTGTTTTCCAACTTTGGACTTATAATAAAAAAACTGTAATAAAAATTTGAACAATTCAAATATAGTAAAGTATGAATTTCATGTTAATTGCTCTTATCACAGTACAATAGAGTAAAATAAAATAGACAGAAAGTATAAGAAAAGTGAAAGACATCAGTCACTGTGTGGGGACGGGGGAGACAAGTCTCAACATACAAGAAAGACAAGTGACTTCTAATGTCTAACTGTTAACTTGTGAAAGACAAGGAGAGAGAACCCAGAAGAAAAACGGAAAACTGCAAGACACAGCTCACAAACCCAGAGATGACTATGTGACCAATGTTCAAGCCACTCAGTTTTGGAGAAATGCAAATTTAAAACACATGGAGAAAACATTTCTCACCTGTCACACTGGCACACCTTTCTAAAAATTGAATGAAAACGTTCTGCTTGCTGGGCTGTCAGCAACCAGGTCCTATCAAATATTATTGATGAGATCACAACTCTCTCAGCATACCTAGAGGGAAAACCCCCAGAACTTAAAGGAGCTAGGGCACAAATGAAATGCAATGCACACAGGCACTTAGCCTCTGCTTCAATGATCAGCCCTACTTCTGAGAATCCACTGTGCTGGAGCCACCCCATCAGTGCCACAGAACTCCAAAAGCTTTTGCTTTGCAGCACTGCTGGTAGTTAGGGCCACAGAAGCAACCTGGCTTCCCAGTGATGAGAGAGCATTTGCACAATAGTTAATGAATGTAGAACCATGTGTTGCTGCTACACAACGGAGAACTATTCCGAGGCTGCAAAGTATCTTCATAAGCTGTAATTAAGTTGTTTTCACCTGAATGTGTGTTAAGCAAACCAAGCAAAGTCCAAGATGCTATGCATAGCACACTATCACATATGTAAAGAAGCCATGATGGTTGTATCTGGAGGAAGGATAAGTTAGAAAGTGTACAGAGTGTGTTTCTACAGGGTGAAAGAGAAAGGCAAAGAAGGAAGAATGGAATAAGAAGCGCTCATAAGAAAAAGAAAGAACAAAGTCTCTGAATGCAATATAGTTCTTTCTCAGTTCTGCATATCCTGCACAGACCCAAACTAAATAAGAGTGAGAATGTGGAATATAAAATTAAAATATGAATGCTAACAAATTACTATGTCCCTAAGGATGACGTTGCTAAGATGGAGGTAAGGGAAAATTTTGACAGTCTCTCGGCTAGCATGTGAAGTTGAATAGAAAAGCTGTTGAGTTCTTAGGTTATCTATTCGGTTGACTTGGGGAAAGGAATGAACAGTTCTGAAACTGCTACATTAAGGGCTGAGGCTGTTTCTGTTGGAGAAAAAATTCATTGCTAAGAAAAGACGAAGGAAAACAGTGAACGATATGGTGGTTGGAGTCTTGTACAACCTTGCAGGAGATGTAGGAGAACAGAAAGACGTTGGCATGCAAGCGGAAGGACAGGATAGTATACATGAAACTCTCTTCTGACAAAATGGGAGCCATTATATAGTGGGATCTTTCCTGTCATATATAAATAGAAGGTATGGATTGGCCATGCTCATCTTTGCAGGACTTCTGCACAACACTGTCAGTTTGCTCATGCTTAAATCTCTCTGTTAAACCTACAACACTAACTTGGCTCCCTCCTCCACCTCCAAAAGCAAAAGAAATCACTCAAGCTAACATTCCCAGAACCTGCCTATATTTTGTAATTCAAGCTGCTGCTGCTTCCTTGCAATAGGATGTCGTTTCTTTTCCTTGAGAGATGGATTTCTTCATGTGGGTACTCTAAAACATTTATTTAAGTTCATTTTTTAACTACAAATAAAGTTTATATTGCTGTGGAATAATCCTTCTGTATGATGTGAATACATATTGATCTCGTTGGTTAAAGAAGTTGCTTTGACCTATAGCAAGATAGAATAAGGCTAAGCTGGAAAACCAAATGGAGATACATGGAGAAAGAAGGGCAGAGTCAAGGAGATATGAGCCAGCCACCAGAAGAACAAGATGTGCTAGAGAACAGGTAAAACAAAGAAGTCATATGGCAAAATGTAGCTGAATAGAAATGGGTTCATTTATGCTGTAAGAGCTAATTAGTAATAAGCTGGAGCTATAGGCCAAACATTCTGTAATTAATATAAACTTTTGTGAGATTATTTGAATGTGGGTGGTGGGGACAAAAGAAAAGCCCTGCTTTGGTTGTAGCATATCTTTCAGTATATGATCTATACCACAATACATGTTGGAATGGCTGAATCACATCTGTATGTTTATAGAGTCTGATGTTGCCTTGAGTTATTTTGTTATGGGCATACTTTGGGTTCAATGTCTCCACAGAAACTACTGAAACTTAATCCCCATTACGTGGTAGGAAGAGATGGAAGCTTAATACACTGTGACATTTATGGATGAATATTCGAGAGGGGATTAAGGTTAAGTGAGATGAAAAAGGGGTAGCATTGAGGGGACTGTGGCTTCCTAACAAGACAGGGAGAAACCTGAGCTAAGACATCCTTACCTTGTGACTCCTAGCATCAACTTGGGGCCTCATAGAGACTCCTCATCAGGAAATGCTCTCTTAGATATTGCCTTTCTTCATGAAAAATGACCCCACCTGTGGCATTCAGTTACAGAAATAAACACAGGACAAAGATGGGGAAAATGTATAACATATTTTGATGCAAAGATAAATGTTTGCTCTTGGGTATTTTCTAGAAATGTAATGCTGGCCCAGTGAGTGTGTATAATTTATGGAAATGGCAATTTTTCTTGCAGTGGGAATCAGTCTCCCACAGATGTTCTTGTTCTCATGAATACTTGCTATGTCCTATGCTCTTGTGTAAACCATGTTGGTGAGTTTTAATTCCCCTTGCTCTAACATTTCAGAGTTCAGAACTTTTACCAGTGCTTACTTGTAAATATCCCTTCAGACAACATTTCCATTAGGTGATTTGTCACCATTAAGAGCTCATGGGAATTCTTTATAAATTCTGTCTGCCCTTTGTCAAACGTGAGAGTGACTAATATTACTTGTCACTCTGAGTAGTCATTTGAACTCATTTAATAAAATGTTTGATAAGGAGTATGAGTTTGGTTTAATTTATCAGTATTTTTCCTTAGATTAATCTTTTTAAAAAATTACCTTGCTTGAGAAATCCATGTCAAACCTAATTCTGCAAAATGCATGGTTCCAAAATAGATGTTTCTGTGTTCCTTGACACATGAAGCTGTTCCTAACCAATATCCAATTTGTCTAGTGCCATTTGTTTAAAATTATCTTTTCTGTCCTATCTTGCAGTGTAATTCTTGCCATAAGTGAAACCATGTTGGGAAGTTAATCCTATCTGTTTCTTTCTGCACCTGTGCCAGGGCCTCAATTGAAATGAGTATGCCTTTCTACCAAACCTGGCTGGGTATCGGTAGTTCTCCGCTTTGACCCTCAATTGTCATATGAATTTTATAGCACACCACTGTCAATAAATAATGATACAAGTTTACAAATCAGCATGCCAACCCCTTCTGGGCTTCTCACTGGAACAAAACCACATGCTTAAATCAGTGTGTGGATAAATGTAGGTCCCATGGAGGGCAACGTACATATTATCGCCTCAAATACAAAAGTTTATCTGTTCCTTTTTGCAATTTTTCTGTTTTTTTATTTAAATCATTGTCAACTAAATGTTGTATGTTTCTGCTTTTTGGATTTGTACATTATTGTTAAATGCATTAACGGTCACGTGTTGCATTACAGCAGAAACAGTACACTTAGCACTTTCTAATTGCTTAGTATAGTTTGAATATGTAAGGTCCCCAGCAGGATTATGTGTTGTATTGGTCTCCAGGTAGTGGTGCTAACTTTTGGGAAGGGATGAAATTTGAAATAAGGGAGCCTCACTAGAGGAAGAACTCCATTGGAAGCATGCTTTTGAGGATCTGCTTGACCCTTAATCCCTTCCCTTCTCTCTGCTCTCTGTCCATCTTGAAGCTAGTAGCCTCTAACCCATGTTCATACCACAAACATGCTAAGCCTCCCCACAGGGAGAGTAAGCACAGCTCTGGCTCATGAACTGAGTCTTCTGGATCTGTGGCTAGTGAATACAGCTTTACTGACTCCGGCTACGTGAGATATCTTTTCGTAAGGACACAAAGTCTGAGAAATACACTCTCTGTGGATTTGTAGACAAACAGTTAATAGAGAGGCTGACTTTATATCAGGGTTTTGTAAACTCTCACACTTACAATTCCATTAGATAGTCTTTGGGATTTCTAAAAGTTAGACTTCGTTTCTTACTTTCAAATCTTACTACCTCATACTGCCTTTCCATGCTTTATTTCTCTGACTTTGTTAGTACCGTGCTGGATAGAGGTGGCGAGGGTGGGTACCCTTTAAATACAGGACTTAGGAGAACACTTCCTATACTTATTCATTAAGTACAAATCATACTATAGTGTCTCTTGTACCATAATAGTTATGATTAAAGGAGTCTTTTCTTCATACTTCATAAGTGTATTTTTACCTGTAACTGCTGACCTTAGGCATATGGATTTTTGCACTTGATAATATGATTATTGCTTTCTCCTTTATTTATTGAAGGAAATTAATTGATTGCCAAGTATTAAAAACATGAAAAATAATTAGAATTATTATAAATTACTTATATTGGCAAATTTAATTAAGCACCATTAAAGACAATTTAAATCTATTTTCATGAGGGAAATTAGCTTGTAATTTTGAGCTTTTTTAAAAAATTTTTAACACCCTAAGCAGATTGTCATGTTAAAACAAATTTAAAAAGCTAGAAACATCTTTTCCTCTTCCTCCTCTTCTTCCTCTGCCTCTGTTCTTTTCCTCTTCCTTCTTCTCTTCTACTTCCTCCTCCTTCCTCTTTCATCTCTTCTTCCTTCTCTTGCTCTGCCTCCTCTTCCTCATCTTCCTTCTCCTTTCTACAAAGTATGGAAAGGGTATGTATTCCTTCATACTCATTTGTAAGATCTTAGTAGTGAAGACACTGAACCTGGGGCTCACTTTGTAGAAGGCATTCAGTTATATCTTCAGTCCCTTGACTAGAGAAATTTTATGGTCCTTCTACTTCTCTCTGAGTTAGTAATCTCATGGTGAGAATTTAAGAATTTATATAATTTGTCCTCAACTTATAAATATTTGGCAAAATATCCTCAGTTGTTATGTCTTCAAACTGTCTAGTCATTATTTGGTAATGTTGAGTTTTATACATGAGTTTGTGATTATTTATTAGTCATTACAAGGTTTATCTGTATTATTAAAAATTCTGAACAGTCAACATCATATTCAGTTACTACTGTGGGACAATGTTCTGTATTATGTCAATTGTTTATTTTTAAATAAATGCTGATTGGCCATTTATACAGGCAGCAAGTATAGGTGGGACAACCAGACAGGAAGTAGAAGCGGGTCAATGAGAACAGGTGAATTCTGGGAAGGAGATGCAGTTCTGATCCAGCAACAGAAGAAACAAGATGTGACTGCCTCGCCGAATAAGGTACCAAGCCATGTGGCTAACATAGACAACAATACTGGCCTAATATAAGTTATAAGAGTTAATAAGAAGTCTGAGCTAGATGGCCAATCAGTTTATCATTAATGTAGACCTCTGTGTTATTTCTTTGGGACTTAACGACTGCAGGAACCAGGCAGGACAGAAACCTCAGACAACAAGTTACATCTATAATGCTTTCTGATTTTATTTGACTATTTTCATTATTATTTTCTTCCATCATGGTTTCTGTTCTCCCTTTAAATTTTTTCCTTAAAATAATGTACTTAGCTCAGAGACTCCCAGCTTTGGTCTATCGCAGCAGTTCTCAACCACTTTGAGGGCTGCCTATCAGATGTCCTGCATATCAGATAATTGTATTACAATTCATAACAGTGGTAAAATTACAGTTATGAATTAGCAATGAAATAATTTTATCACGGGTCACCACAACATGAGGAATTGCATTAAAGGGTCAGAGCACTAGGAAGGTTGAGAACCACTGCTCTATTTAAGTTCAGAGAATAGATTTTCCTTTAATTTCAGATATATTTTTTGTCTCTGGAAAGATCTGACATGTCTTCCTTCTAATTCTATCACAATATTTCAGAGAATTATTGTGGGTCTTCTTTTTCTTCTAGATCTCTTAGTGTTACATCATTATGACCGAACAAGACTCAGACTGTCCATATCTACCATGGGGTTTAACACCTCATCAATGAAACAGAATTAAATGTGGCCTCCCTGTTTCTACAGTTACTTTTCCCTAAGGTATAATTTTTATATTACTAGAAATTCTATTCTGTGATCTCCATCTTTGCTCCCCATCTAATTAACAGGGCAATTAAGCACATTTGTCAGAGCTAAAAGTTGCATTCTATGTAATTTCTGTTCTAAATTTTCTTTTCAATATGTTTATCGTTTCTCTGCAGCAGCATTTATAGAGGACTTGCCTTTTGAGGAGAATGCACACTCTATTTCTATCTACACAAGAGAGTTCATAATTAGTCTGGTGTTTATTTCCTATCTGAATGATTTTAGCTCTTTTCCTTGCTTTCTGATTGACCCATCATTTTTATTATGTCACACCAACTTTAGCTATCATTTATTATTGTCAGTGATCTCACTATACTCTGCATGTCTGATTTACTCAAGTCTGTTATAAATCAGCATTTTTACTGAAGCCTCCCAGCATAGACACAACACTCTGATTTATGTCCCTACCCTCTTTTACAATGTCATTGTCATGAAGACGTAAAGTGAGAAACATTTATTTCTGAAAACAATGACAACATTTGCTATAATCCTGCCCATGCCCAGATCCAATGGCAGATGTAAATTTGTTAATTGTGGGTTTTTATTGCTAGGTAAATTAGGAGTTGTTGAGAAGGTAACACCCCTAGCTCTCCAAGCAGAAATCTGTCAATGTAGCAGAGAGTAACAAGAAAGAGTGCAGATGTCTTAGGTTTGGGTCATTGATGAGTGAGCCAGAAATTTAATATACAGATCCTGATGGCAGAGAACCGAAGGTCAGTGTCTGGCTAGTTTTTATTGTCAACTTGGCACAACCTAGGGTCACCTAGAAAAAGGGGACTGTGACCTAAAAACTACCTGCAGCACATTCGCCTGTGACTTCGTCTAAGAGACTGATGGTTGATGAGGGAGGACCCAGCCCAGCTCTCCAAGGCACGGCTCCAAGACCCATTGGCATTGGCTGCAGAAGAAAGCTTACTGAGTGTGACCTGGAGAGCAAGCCTGTAAGAAGTATTCCCTCTGGTGTCTGCTTCAGTCTCCTGCCTCAAGTTCCTGCCCTGACTCCCCTCCATGATGGACCATGGACTGGAAATATAAGATGAAGAAAACCCTCTCCTCCCCAAATTGCTTTCCGCCATGGTGTTTATCACAACAATGGAAAGGCAACTAGAGCCGAGAGTCTTTAGACTACAATAAATTCACTGGCGGGGAAATCAGCAAGCCCAGATGAGGCAAGGGAGACTGGGAACGGCCGGAAACAAAGGTCGTCGTCAAAATAGCTCTGTAGACTCGGAGTGAAAACAAGACCGTTTATTTTTCAGCTTTCCCATGTCTGCATTAGTCCAGAAGAGCAGCAGGCAACCAACTAATGGATCACAGAGGACTCTTCTTAAAACCTGAGTGCCTGACCCTTCCACCTTTCCTCATTAACAGCAAGCAGGAGAGGGCAATCTTTCTCACCTCCTTGGTCTTATCTTTCCTTCTGTCACTTGTTCATCTTTTTATTTTTAACTCAACCCAAAATTGTATGAGTCCCTTTCTGCCTTTCACATCGTGGTGATTTTGAAGCACATCAGGCACATGACCTTGTAGGAACGCTTGGGTGCTAGCAATTGGTTTTGTTGTTGTTGTTGTTTGGTTTTTGTTTGTTTGTTTGTTGTTTGTTTTCTTACCCTAGTCTACCAGTTTGGATATGTGTGTGGTGTGTTAGCAGAGTGTGGGTTGTGGAAGCATTGGATTGGAGGCATTAATAGGAGTCCGGTGTTTTCCATTCATTTGTGACCTGATCTAAGCTTGCTCCAGGCGTGGGTTAGATGAGGACCCACAGGTTTAAGGTGTTGAAACACAGCCTACGATGCTGGGTGACATCTGTAGACATGCATATAATCTGTGCTTTTCTACAGACCAGGTAGTAGGAAACAATAATTTGTTGGATTAGTTTACAATTCATATTCCTAATACATATTGGGGAGAAAAAATATATGCTTTTCATGTTATTTGGAATCTAGGAATGGAGCTTGTAATATTTTTCATGTTTACCTATTTAATTCTCTCAAAGTAACAAACATATGGAAGCCAAATTTAACTTAGCATTCTATTCTACCATATTGTAGTTCTTTAAATATTGGTTGGAATTTGAGTTGTTAGCAAATTAAAGGTCCTTATCCTTTCCCTGTCCCATCTATGGCAGCTCACCACAACTGTGCAACTTTAAATAGATTAAGTGGGACCATGTCATGACAAATGTAGTACCAGCAGAGATTTATTGCACCTTTGTTGATCAAGTAATTTCACCACGTACAGACACACCATTCTCACAACATGATGCCACAGATAGCAGCCTTCTGGTATTTTTATGGAAGAACAAAGTAATTGTATGAAAGTATACCATTATTCCCAGGGAAAAAATGAACCTGTCAACTAGATAAACCCCACTAACAGAATTCAGGAAAGAATTAACAGATATCTTACAGTAAATAAATATTAATGACACATGGCCTGGCTTGTCACATACTGCTTGTGAACTAAGAATTTGGTTTTTCTTTTGTTTTCTAAAATGAATTAATTTGTAGAAGACAGAGTGGATACGAGATATACAGAACATTCTTTAGAAACCTTTTGCTGTGTCCACTTCTACATCACTTGGTTCCCCTGACAGTGGTCTGCTGGGTACGGAACTTAAATGGCTTTTGTCATGGCTTTGCTTTGGAAGGCCCCATCGTTTGGATGCGGATCTTTCATGTTGCACGGTATTTTCCGTTCCACTGCAAGTGTGAACTTCATGGGAACCGGGCTCCTGTAGGCTTTGAATTTCCCTTTGAAAGGGTACTGCGAGGTCTAAGCTGTTTCTCAAGGACATTATTTAAATGACCCTTGGCAAAGATTTTAAGGTGCAAACTAAGTACAGAGCTATTCTCCGTGTTTTCCACAGACAACACAGTACTTGTCAGAAACACAAAGGAGAGGCCCTGACACCAGCCAAGATCCCTCAGTTCTCCTTATTAGCAAGTCAGTGGGGCACAGAGTCTTCTGGTGTTCATTGCCAGGTCCTTATCCCCAGCAACAAGGATGGACTAGCAACTTCAGATTTCCTGTAAATTGTTACACATGTTATTCCTAGTGTTTCTAAATCTGGACGTAGAACACTGACAGGAAAGAGCTGCTTTATAAAGCTTTAATTGCAAATATATGCTCTTGATTTTTATTTTTTCTATTCTAGTTTTTCCATAAAGAATTAGGTGAACCTGTAAGAGTCTGAACCCTCAAGTTTAAGATGCTTCTCACTGGAGCCACACATCCTTTCTTAAATAACTGAAGCAGACTTTTCCTTTAGCTCACGATGCACTGGGCAGAATGCTTTATTTATGAGTCATGTGGCCACTTGTAAAAGAGACTGTCCCCCCAGCATGTCCAGCACTGACCACATATTATTGTCACTCGCTCCTCCAGAAATCCTTTCACAAAAGCACGTAGTATGTTCATTTCAGAGGAGATAGTTTGCTCATTCTCAATATGGAAGTCCAGGGGAGCTTATGCCATAGTCAAACAACTTAGTGAATGAACTTCTTGTTACGTCTCCACTCTGATTCTTGGAGAGACTGTGTTCCTTGAATCACTACACACACACACAGACACACACCACACATAGCCCACACCATACAAACACTACCAAACACTACAGACCACCCAGAGACACACACCACACACCACATAAAATAACACATATAGATGCACTTAACACACCACACATGAACATACATCATGCTACACAAATTCATCAGACCAAACACAAATACACACAGCCTACAGACATAATATACCACACATATTGTAATAAATATAATACATAATACCACACACACACACTGCCATGCTTTAAATGGCATTTCTAAGGTTTGGATACTATCTCTGGGCATTTAGACTTCAACAAGCAGCCTCACAAATTCCCACACAGTGGGTCAGTGGTCCATTTTCCAAACTGTCAATTCAAACTTAGTCACTAAAAACAACTGGTTGGAAAGTTATCAATGGGAATTTTAGCATTGCTCATATCTTCTGGCCTTACAGAAAAATTCTTTTAAAAATGTGTGTATGTATAATATATATGCAGAGAGAGAGATGCATCCCTTACTCACCTAGAATCCTGTGGTGTTATTCAAAATAAACCTCACACCCCGGTGTTTCATCACTGTTGTAATCTTATGGCGGGAGGATTTCCCCTAAGCACCTAATAACTCATTGAATGGTTAATCTGATTTCCTGGCTGTTGTTTACTACGAAGCCCACAAAGGTTGTGCATACTAAGTACTAGCTCATCATTAGCATTTATATTGCTTACATCCTCTTCCGAGTCAGCCTTCTTCTCCCAAAACTGGAGGTGCATGGCTCCCGAGCCTGATCTAGGTGGCTGCTCAGAAGTCTAGCAGAAGCCAGAAGTACTAGTGACCTTGGTCGCCACATAGCTGGAGGCAACATAACTAAGAAGCCATCCTCAGAACTTTCCTATCAGCCCACATTCACAACAATCAAGTTCCGCCCTGCAATATGCATGCAAGCTGATGCAGAACTTGGGGTTCAAAATAACCAAATACGAGCTGTGGGGGGAGCACAGTGGAGAACTTGCCTGGTGTATGAAGTCTTAGGCTCAGTCCCCAGCACAACAACGACAAGTAGAAAGAGACAAGCACCGAGTACTCATACTGGAAAGCCCAATCTCAACTACTGAATGTTCAGCTTTTAAACATTTCTGAGTGGCTCATGGCTTGTGCCTACTCCTCATTTTTGCGTCTAGAAAGAGCCACACAGAGAGAGACCCCACTGTCAGAACACAGACAGGTCAGAACACCATGGATAATGGTCACATTAAATCACACCTGAATAGGGACTGGTGTGCTTCTTTCTCTCGTATTTTTTTTTTCCTTTTTTAAGACTTGTGTATTTATGTATATAGTGTTCTGCCTGCAGGTCAGAAGAGGGCACCAGATCTCATTATAGATGATTGTGAGCCACCATGTGGTTGCTGGAAATGGAACTCAGGACCTCTGGAAGAGCAGTCAGTGCTGTTAACCTCTGAGCCACCTCTCCAGCCCCCGGGATTCTTTCTTCACATTCAGTGTTCAGTTACACTAAGCTAATCAAGGCAGCTGCACACTGGAGCTACTTCAGTTTCAAGGTGTCAATTCGTCTGCAGAAAGCCCATTGGGATATTTGTGAATCCTTAAATGATAACTGCTTAAAACATGATCATTGTCGGTCTGACTCTAAACCCTGCTTCTGCAAGATGGAGACTCACCATCACCACACACCTGCTAAAGATTAGCTGTCAAACCCAAGTAAAAATTACAGCCCAAGAAAAGAGCTAGGCAAGCCAGTTGGAAACTATAATTTGGCCCTGTAGCCTTCTGTGCTTATTGCCTCTTGTTGGGTCAGTCTCAATCAGTGACATCATTGCAACAGCTCTTGAAGGAATCCACCAAGCAGAAAATCTATATATTTTAGTGTTTTCCAGCCCCGAGGTAGCAGCTCTATCAACATTATCAGCTCACAAAACAAGTGCCAGTCATTCTCTGGCCTCTCAGTAACATTCTGGTTGGACGTTGGGTCAAAATAGAAAAATTGACTTCATTGGGCGATTATGTATTTTGTTTTGGGGACAGGTACTCAAATTAAACAATGATACTAGTTTCTAAAATATTGACTTGCGTCTGAAAATCAAAGTCCTTATACGTACGTAGCTTCACCCTTCATGGAAAGGGGAGGGTGTTCCTACACCCACATCCTGCTCCTTGCTAAAGAAACAATCGTTTTTTTTTTTTTTTTTTTTTTTTTTTTTTTTTTTGATTTTTCAAGACAGGGTTTCTCTGTGTAACAGTCCTAGCTGTCCTGGAACTCACTTTGTAGACCAGGCTGGCCTTGAACTCACAGAGATCCACTTGCTTCTGCCTCCCAAGTGCTGAGATTAAAGGTGTGCACCACCACCGCCCTGGCAGAAACACTCTCATCACAAAGGATATAGCTGGAATCTCACCTCCCTGTCCAGTACAGAGGAACTGTCTCAACACACGTGCATTAATTGTATGACATTACAGACAGACTGGACCAACTTTGAAATATAATACTGACAGCAAAGAAAGTCCTTAGGCTGGGGATACAAAGTCAGTGGATAAAGTGCCTACTCATAGGCACAAAATCCTGAGTTCAGGTTCCAGCATCCACATAAAACCTGGGCATTGTGCTACGCATCTGTCACTCCAATACTGGGGCCAAGGAAGAGAGAGATGAATCCCTGAAGCACATTGGCCAGCCAGACTAGCCTAGTCAGTGACATCTAATTCTAATGAGAGTCCCTATCTCAAAAGGACACCTGATGACAACTGTCGCGTCCAAATAAACATCCACTTGCATGCACCCATGTGAATATGTACTATACCATATTATACAATACAATATTAAAGAAAGTGATAACAGAAATCATCATGCAAAAAAACATATATCTAACATATGATTAAAAATATCATAACATCTCCCACCTTGGAACACTCCTATTATAAACCTGAGACAAGTCATCCAATACATAGTAATTGTATATGACACAGCATTTTAAGTAAAATTATACATTACATATAAGGTATATCATATGTATTCTTTAAAAAAGATTATATATTTTAAGTATGATAAAATCATAGTTGCTCAGTGAATAATGTATATTCATCAGTGACTGTAAATATTGCCCTTATTTTTACCTTTTTAGGTCAGAGTCCATATTGAATTCATCATCAAATTTTCATTATGATATTCCATGTTTCTAACCTTACAGTCATGTGCAGAGGGCTCCCTCATGTTGGGTTAGAGACATTTCTCATGTGTTAGGAAGTTTGGAATGATCCATCATATCTATCAGTTCATCTTAATGTTGAGAAAACTGACATATACAAACTGACTTGCTTAAATAGTGGTCTGACTCACAGTACTGCATTGAGGTACCTTTACCAAGAAGATGAAGAAAAACAGAGATAAACGAGAAATAGATAGATGAATGAATGAATGAATGAATGAATGAATGAATCCTCAGCTGGAAAACAGTTACCAAGCCTCACAGTAAAGCTGTAAAAGCATCATGAGAATCGATTTCATGTGGATTTCTAACATCTGTGTCACTTTGTCCCTGAGCCTAGAGAAGGCTGGAAGAAGCAGGAAGACCGGAAAATGATGACTGCGGAGATGAGGGTTGGCAATATAGACGGGGATAAACAGACATTCTTAAAAGCCCGTCATTAAGATCCATGCAATGTACACACAATTTGCCCAGGACAGAAGTAGCTCCTGAAATGATCTGCTGGCTGCTCAGAACAGTAATTACAGATAATTAAGGCATTGGAGGTAGAAAGGATGGCACTGAGTTTAGCGTGTGCTTTTATAATGTCTGTGGTGCTCCTGGTGTCAGCATGGCTGCTGTCCAGCATGAGTAACAGAAGATGAAACTCCCCGTAAGGACAGAGTCCACAGTCCAGAGAAGGCATGAGAACGAGCTCCTTTGCCAGCCGTGCTGGTCAAGGGAGACCACAGCTCGTGCAATCTTCCTTAGGAGCTGGATGGTGGAAATTATAACAAAACAGAGAAGGCAGAATCTGGTGCCCTTTGCAGGACACATTAATAACCCAGATGAAAAGACGTGTTTTCCATAAACTAGATGGGCATCTTGCTGGAATGTCGGTTTAACTATCTTCTTTTCTCATGTGTGTGTGGACATACTGACTACTTTTGCTCACAAAGCAGAGAAAGGAACTGAGAATGCACAAGCATTTTAATTGTTTCTTTATTATATTTCAATCACTTTGTGTACCTACTCTCTGGATATAATATAAAAAAAAAACTCTCCTATGGGAGAAAAATATATCAGGGTAACAACTGCAGTGTGAACAGCATTCTTGTTCTGATAGACTCTCAAGTACTTACACTACGTCACTATTTCCTTCTTCAAAACATTGGGAAACTCTGCTAGAGATGCCGAACAGGCATTCCTCTGTCTCTACATAGACCACAAGCCCATCAGCAGGCATGGAAAGCCAGTGACTCAGCATGCCAGAATTTCCTTTCCTTGATACCAATACTAGAAAAATGTTCTGTTATGAGGGACGAGCATGAAGAACAGAGCCATGCACACAGTCCGGTATGTGGGGATATTTGTGGAAGCACACTGACCAAGAACAACATAGACTTGAGAGAGGTGATGGAGAGGGGGCAAGTGTGGTTACATCATTCCAATTTACAGGACTAACTGAAACTAATTTTAAAACTCAAGGCTCAGCAAATTTGTTCCAGATGCATAAAATCTTCCTCCTGTATCTGAAATAACTCTTATATCTATTTACTTATTTTCAAGCATATAAAGTTTTTATTACATTATTTAACAAGATTTCTTTAAGAAATTAGGAAGAACAAAGTTAAGCGCCTGTAAAACTTTCAAACTCCCAACATTCCAGGTCGAATTGTGCTGTAAAATGTGTGTAAATCAAAACTGCTAGAGGGGATGCAAAGAGCTGAGGGGTAATGATAAATCATAGGAAAGACAGAAGTCTGACAGGTGAGTGACGTCACTGGTAATTTCATAACCTTGTGATTTAACTGTGTTAAATTTTACTGTTACTGGGTAATTGAATTGGGTATAGATTTTGTTTGTCCTTTGCTTGTTTAAAAATTAAATAAAAAACATTTTAAAGCTCTTTCCATGCCACTGCAGCAATGTCTTCCCTCTCCAAAATTTGTGTACGAATGTGGGTGTGTCCCCAGTCTGTCTGGGGCCAGAAGAAATGTTTGAAATGTAACTAGATCATATCTTGCCTGGTGCGCTTTGCTAGTACACTTGAGGACCAACAGCCATCTAGAAATGGAGAGACCTTGAAATTCAAATTCTGAGACTTCAAGCCTACAGAAGCAGTTGGAATCGCCTTGGCAATTGGCAAGAATTTAATTGACAGCACTCACATCTCTTCATTCTTCTAACTCAACTGCATCTGTCCTACGTGCCAAGTTTCTAGGCAAGAATGGAATTTAGTCTTAGGCAGTGTTCTAATTTTGAGACCACTGCAGTAGGACTTGGGAACTGTCCGAGATGTTGAGATTTAGGAAGGTAACCAGTGGGCTGACATCCCACGTGACTTTCTTTCTCCACCTCAGCTGCCCCCCCCCCCTCCCCCAGTCCTGCTTAGGGAAACAGTAAATTGCAGTTTTTACCATGTGGAAATCATTCAGCTTCCAAATGGGTTGCCGGCTTGAAGGTTTCCCATATCCCTTCTCCAGCACAAGTCCCAAGGCACACATGTTGAGGTTGCATATTGAAAGACCTTAGTTCTTAGTACTTTTATCTGTGAATCCATTTATTTGGTATGGGAAATCTTTTTCTTTTTCTTTTTTTTTTTTTTTTTGAAAGGGAAAGGGGGAAGGGGAGAAGGGAGAAGAGCAGAGAGAGAGAGAGGCAGGAGAGGGGGGGGAACAGAGAGGAGGTGGTGTGTGAAATCTTAAGGACAGTGGTACAGTGGTGCATACATCGGGGCATGTGAAGAGAGTTATGTTATCCTCAAGTACTCCCAACCACAAACGCCTCCTCTCTCTGACAGAGCCCTACTAACTAGCACCCTGGATTCCCAAGTGCCTCTTTCTCCCCCTATCTGGGCAGGAGTTGAACATGTTGAGAGAAACTGGCCCTCTTTCTGCATGTTGTATGTGAATGAGGTCCACGGACATGGAGTCCTAGTCACTGTTTCGGGAGCAACTGGCAATGGACCCCCTCAGAGACCACACTTAGGTCTCAGGCCTGTTCCCACACTAGAGGAGACCCCTAGACACCATCTGTCTGCCACTGGTCCTGACAGTCGCTAGGAAGCAGGAGAGTTGTGACTGTCGGCCTATGTTGAAGTTCTACCCACAAAATTAAAGTCTACCATAAAATAATTTGATATTACATAGCCAGGAGTGATATTTCAAAATCATGCATATACAAATCTATTTGCTTTTACATTTACTGCTTCCAAGAAAAATTAACGTTTTTTTTTTCAATAGTATTGGGCACATCAAAGACATTTGGTTTGTAAGATTTCTATGTATAAATATTGAACTTTTAAAAAATCAAACAGGAAAACATTAAACCAATCATTGATGCTAAAATCTCAGTGATCCCTTAGTGTTGCATAGCATTACTTTATGTAATAAAGCTATAGTATATATGGCACATAGTCTATGTAGTGTGATCTGTTTTACACAGCATGCACTGTATACTGTCTGGTATCGTCATGAGAAGGAGGGAGGAAATTATGGAAAATGAATGAAATCCTTGCAAAGCCCTCCATTAGAATGAGTATACTTGATAATCTTTGGGAGGCAGGCCATACCTCAGAAGAGATGATTTTTAAAAAAAATAGACATACAAATAAACCAATAATAAAAAGAGAGGAAAAGAGTGCTTCATTCTCAAGGGCTTCCTAATAATGATGGGTTGAAGTGTTCCCACAATTAAATAATCACCAGCAGTTAGAATGTATTAGAGCTTCTGAGACTCTCGTTCAAGGCAAGGTGGAGCCTGCTTTCTATGGATTTTAATAGCCCATCTTCTCTACACTGGGGAGACTGTGGTTCGAGAACTGCCTGAGTTAAGGTCAGTCTGGGCTACACAGTGGCTACCATGCATTTTGAACTATGGTGTGAGATTTTGTGTCAAAAACAGACCAACCCAAAAAAAAAAAAATCACAAGAAAATAACTGGGTTGAAGGTGGAGCAAAAGTGCCTGTTGAGAGAGCTAACCTACCTGAGCGGCATTTCTGGAGCCCACATAAGGGTGAGAAGAGGAACAACCCTCACTTCGATATCCACATCCACCATGGCAAATGTCTGTTAACACTCATAGACATCAAATAAAAATACATCCATGCACGCAAATACACACACACACACACACACACACACACACGCTAAAAAAAAATTAAAATGAAGAGAGGAAGAGGGCAGAGAAAAAGTAACTCCAGTCCTTGCCTGGTGAGTATAGAGCACCTTCCAGGTGCCACAGCTTCCAGGTTAACTTTCTGCTCTTCATCCCTTTGTCCCACAGATGAGGATCAAAGGCGGTGCTTGAGAAGACGGCCATGTTCCTCTGGGATCCTCTCTGCAGCCGGGCTTGATAGTTGGTTTCTCTTGACCATGAAGGTCAAGTTTCTGCTGTGTATCTATGAGACTGAAATATAATAAAACAGAAAGGCTGCCACTGGGGACGACACAACTCACAGTCAGGCAGCCAGTGAGTCAGTCACTGCTCAGAATGAATCCTAACCTGTGTTTACTCGGGCCATAGGACTCTATCAAGTGGGTGGTTTGTCAGGTTCTTCCAGTCTAATATGCTTGTCCTGATTTTCAGAGCTTAAAGTCTGTTTTCTGTGAAGCACGTGGGGTGTGAGGGGACAGAGGCATGCCTGTTCCCCGGAAACTCTGCCCTTGTGTAAGCATCTCTTTGACTTGCAGGTGACATTCCTATTTCCAAAGATTGCTGATTATATTTCACTAATGTAAGTATCAGTGGAAAAAATAAATGGGCCTTTGCTCTCTCTAGTGAGATACATTATGACATATAGCACCTTTACAAAGCCCACAAATCTTTTCTTAAATTTTTTTAAGGAAAAACGTTAGCTTTTCCTTTTATTGGTTTATTATTAGTAGACAATAAGTTACACATACTCAAAAAGTACAAGGTGATGTTCCAGAAACATTAAAATATGACTACAGTCCATTTTTTATGTTTGTAAGACAACATCTATTGGCATTTGGCTCTATGGAAACAAAATGAAGACTTATTTTTCACTTGAGATAAACACTGACCTCTGTAGCCTCCAGTCAATATTTGACCTTGGGGATAAGTGAGGCTTAGTATTTATCTCACCATGAGTCAATAGTTGATTTCTGTGTAGACACTGAATGCTTTTCTATGCATAAATCTTTGGCATCTTTTAGTTTTAATGACATTTCAACTCATTCAAATTTATAAATCAAAAATTATTTAGATTTAAATTAAAATGACTTACAAATACTTTTCAATGCAATCACTGATAACATACTCCATAATTTAATTAATCTATTTGTGACTTTGAAAATGAGATGTCTCAGTACTAAATATTAGAAGTAACTAATTTTTATAATAGCTCATGGAAAGCTTCACATTTCTCTGAGAGTAAATTACTATAATTTGTGTCCAATTAGAATATATTGTATCATTTTTAACCTAACACAAAATTCAGTAAAGAAAATAATTTAATAAAAGCCAAAACTTCTCTTTAATGGTCAGTATTACTTTTTTTATCATGAGCAGTGAAGAAGAGAAGACAATACTGAAGCTTGCTTTCATTCTGATTCTAAGGGAAGTGCGATTTGTTCAGGACGTTTCATTTCATAAAGAAAATGATTGAGGCAAAACTGAGTTTTGTATTTTCGTTTTGTTTTTTTGTTTTTTGTTTTTTGTTTGTTTGTTTGTTTGTTTTTTCGAGACAGGGTTTCTCTGTGGTTTTGGAGCCTGTCCTGGAACTAGCTCTTGTAGACCAGGCTGGTCTCGAACTCACAGAGATCCGCCTGCCTCTGCCTCCCAAGTGCTGGGATTAAAGGTGTACGCCACCACCGCCTGGCCAAAAGCTGACTTTTGAATACTGTAGCTGGAGCACAGTCTCCAGATCTGCCTGGGGTCCACTGCTTGCACTTCCCTGGCTGTTTGTCCACTTGGTCACACTGTCCACTGTCACACATTCTTCTCTGCCTCCTTGTATATTCTCTTTACTCTGTACACAGTGCACACACACACACACAAACAAGGGGGGAGGGAGGGAGGGAGGGAGAGAGAGAGACCAGAGAGACAGAGACAGAGAGAGAGAGAGGGAGGGAAGGAGGGAGGGAGGGAGGGAGGGAGGGAGGGAGGGAGGGAGAGAGAGAGACCAGAGAGACAGAGACAGAGACAGAGAGAGAGAGAGAAAGGAACGAGAACTGTGCATCTGGGTCTGGTTGGCCGGTAAATGAAAGCAGAATCTGTCTACAGAGAGAGAGAGGAAGAGATTCATATAAGCACATAATCACACACAGGTACATGCACGCGAACATTTTCTGCTAGTGTTTTCAGAGCTAGGCAATACTTCAAAGGCCGTTCATATAAAAATCAGACATCACAAATCTCTGGGTGTTGTTGAGGAGGCTCTCCTCCAAAATGACAGCTTTTAAAATTCTGTTGCTCTGACATTAAAAAAAAGGCAGGTCCATTCATCCTTCTTAATTTGAATCTAAAATATTTGTGATGGACTAGAATGGTCACAAAGGATGTATTTGCCAACATTACGAATACTGATGACTTACGACAGCATATACTATAAATTAACCCATAGCTGAAGGAATTAAAATCTATAACAATTTGAAATTCACTATTTTCCATCTAAGATAGGAACTAGCTCTCCTTGTTCTATGAGAGAAAAGCTATAGATTGCGGGCGTTGTTCATTGGATTTCAGCTCTCTTCCATTACCCTGTATCGTTTTATCCTAATGTACTTTATACTTTAAAGCCTTTATTGATTACCTCATCATACTCATATAAAATTGATTTAGTGTTTCTTGTGTCCTTAAGGCTTTAAATTAAAAAAAAAAAAAACTTCTGGATTAAATTACACTGCTTTCCAGCCAGTGTTTTCAGCAAAGAGTATCTATAAAATTTGAGTTTCACAGACTCGCTTCTCTGCTCTCCTTGTTGGTGTCCCTTAAAAAGGCCTGTTGTGGGCTGGATAGATGGCTCAGCCATTAAAGGTTAGGTTCATAACCAAAATTATAAGAAATGTCCCGTGTACTGCCGCGGGTTGCCTTTACCCCAGTTTGAAAACAGAGCGAAGCCCTCTGCAAATACCTCTGTGGGGAACGTGCCACTCTTGAGAGACAGGCAAGGCTAGCTTTGCAGGGAACTAGGGATTAACAGTATCATCTTGATACAAATTTTATAATGGAGCTGACCCATGTTACCATTGGGTCCCTGGGGCATCTTTCGGGACTCAAAGTTTGCTCACTTCTAAGTTCTAGCATTGAACCCTCCCTTCTCAGATGGCAGGGGAGGGGTCAGGTTAGCGAGACAGCTCAGTTGCACAAGCCTGACAACCCAAGTTCAGTTCCGGAACCCACACAAACATGTCAGAAATCCAAGCACTTACTTACAGTGAGACAGAGAGAGATGGAGAGTCAGCCAGAAGTGGCAGAGAACTCACACAGCAACAGACACAGAGAGACCATGTTAGGAAAAGATGGACAGGGGATGCCGGTTCCCCAAAATTTTCCTCTGACATCCACATGTGTGTTGTGGCATGTGTGTGCCTCTCCCACACAGATACCACGCATACTCGCACACAGACACACATTCACAAACACACACACCCCTCCACACACACTCAACCTCCCCGTCACTCACACACATCACACACACTCACACCTTCACCCACATATTCATATATATATATACACACACATACACATACACAAAACCCCACACACTTACACAAATACCCCCACTCACATGCCCTACACACACACATATACAAGCACTTGCTGTACAATCATGAGAACTGGATTTCAGACCCCAGCACTGACTAGCAAGCTGAGAATTCTGCACACCCTGTAACCCAAGCTCCATAGGGGAATGGAGAAGGAGAATCAGCTAGGCCAGCTGGCTTCCAGTCTCCCTAAGAAAGCACAAGCCGCCCATTTAGAGACAGACCCTGACTTGAAAGAACAGCGATAGAAGAGGGCTCTCTGTGTCGCCTTCCTGTCTCCATGTGCACATACAGTTGTGCCGCCTGTATGTACGTACATACAACACACTTGTGTATTCTCAGAGTGATAGACACAATTAACTAATTAAGATCAATAACTCTTTAGGTGTGGGGTTATAAAGAGGCTACTATACCATGAGGTTACAATGCTTAATGAGATTAGTATCTTTTAAAGGGGTTTTCCAAATGGTAGGTGAGCTCTCTTCCGCTACGCCTCATCCCAAATCTAAGATGGATTTTTTTTTACGTGTTTTTAAACAAAACCTTTCTTAAAGGAGCAGACTGTGTGTCGCCTAAGAAGGAGCCACCAGTAAGATGAAGCTCAGAGAGATTTGCATCTCCGGAGTCCTGATAGGACATGGCTTCTCTGTTATTGAAGATGAGTGGACCTCAGTTCTCTTGTCTCCAAATCCTTAAGGGTTTGATAGAAAGGATCTGCTTGTTCCCAAATGATCCAGGTCTCAGTACCTGCACTAAACAGCATCAATGTTTCCCTGAAAGTTTTTTTTTTTATTTGCCTTTTTCTTTTCTTTTTGGCCCCTCACTATTAGCACAACCATTTGTTAGTGTTATAGACTTATAATGGAGAAGTGAATTACAGATTCAAACTGTGCCACTTGGCATTCTGGAACATTCATGCACCGTGAAATGAGACCACAGTAAGCCCAATCTGCGTGCCTGTCACCTCATAGTCAATGTTTTCTTTCTTTCTGTTTCTTCGTGCATGATGAGGGACTTCCTGCACTGCCTCACGGCAAGGAGTCTGGGTTTAGCACTGCTCGCATTCTCAGCCTGTGGGGCCCAGTTAGAGATGGGTATCCCTAGTTTTACTCCTTCTCAGACAAAAACAGTCTCCAAGCCATAAAGTTATAGAAGACCCGATGTTTCAGCCTTGATATTTTCTGAAAATGTGTCTGGTTAAGAACTCATGCTTTCTTCAACAGATAAGGCAAACTGACTTCTCTCTCTCTCTCTCTCTCTCTCTCTCTCTCTCTCTCTCTCTCTCTCTCTCTCTCTCTCTCTCCCTAGGTTCCATGTGAGAGACATGCGTGTAATTGGCTTCCACCAGCTGGTTATGCAATTTAAAGTATAATGGGAAGGGCTCCTATAAAATAAGAGCGCATTCTCTTTAGAATAAACAAAGAAAAAATAGAGGTTATTTTGCACTTGATGCTTATTTATGATTGCAACATTAACCTCCAGGCTTCTCTGAAGAGACTGGGGAGACATTAACACAGGAGGAGAATTTTCAAAACACGAGAATATACAAGGAGTGAATTAAGAAAAAGCATGTAAGACAGAAGGGATGGCAGCTCGCAGCAGAGACTAAGCTCCAGACATGGGACCCAGTCACAGTGAGCCAGGTTCCAGACGCCCAGGTGACACAGAACTGTGACAGATGAAAAAGTGCTATTCTCAGCCTTTGTCACAAATGTCAGAAAGCATTGATGGCCACACTACTGAGCTCAACCAAGTATTCTGACCCTAAAGATCATAACCAGAGTGGTCAGAATATAATATCCTCTTGTTGACTTCAAAAATGACACAAAACGAAAAAAAAAAAAAAAAACATGAGATTTCAATGCAAGTACCAAGGTAGTCATTCTAGGATACTTACCCTTGAGTAAAAATAAGTGGAAACTAACAGAAAAATGCTACCAGGTCGGAAAGAGGGCTCAGCAGGTTAAGGGTGCAGAGTGCTCGGCTAGAAGATTATTTCTTTTTTGTTCCCAGGAAATCCAATGGGCAGCTTCATTCATAAGCACAGATGCACAAATATACACATGCCCACATAATTAAAAAATAAAATAAATTATTTAAAAATAAATAAAGGGTTGGTCAGCCTGCCAGCTCTCCCATGTCCTCACCATCAGGGTGAACTCTCCAGTACTGCCCTGGATAGTTTGCCTCTTTCAGTGATGAACAGAGGGCAGAGCCAGGTCTTCCGTTTTCCTGCCCTCGGGGTCACATCTCTCACATCTACACCATCAGGGCCAGCTCTACTGTGTCGCACACTTGTGGCCACACTCCCAAGTACTGCAGCTGGTAAGGGGCAGGGCCAGCTCTTCCACCTGCCACAGGTATGGGTGGGCAGAGGGCATCTCTCCCCTGTTCACACCACCCTATGGCTGATGAGGGACGGAGCCAACTTGTGGGCTGACCAACCCTGTAACTACACAGACCCAGAACCAGGATTATGAGTTGGCCTACCCCAACATCCCCTCCCCCATCTATGATTTGCTTGCGCATATGAAAGGGTAGGTCCTGTCGACCTAAGGCTATAGGATCTCCACGACACAGGCAACAACAGGACATCCAAGAGGAGTCCCAGTGAGGGCCCAGCATCAGCAGTGCAGCAATTGCCAGACCAATGACTCTTTGCAGTGAACACATCCACGTAAAGATATATGGATAAAAAGGTTCATTGCATGGCTCACTGTGTCACACTACAGCTTCCATGATAAAACTGATTTTTTCCCTATTTTTCTTTTTCTTTTTTTTCTTTCTTTCTTTTTTTTTTTTTTTTTTTTGGTTTTTTGAGACAGGGTTTTTCTGTGGTTTTGGAGCCTGTCCTGGAACTAGCTCTTGTAGACCAGGCTGGTCTCGAACTCACAGAGATCCGCCTGCCTCTGCCTCCCAAGTGCTGGGATTAAAGGCGTGCGCCACCACCGCCCGGCTTCCCTAGTTTTCTTAAATTTTATTTCATTTTTGGGGGTGGTTGCAAGGGCATAGGGTGGATATGATGGACGGGGAAATGAATGGGATCAAGATGCATGATGTGAAATACACAGAGAATAAATAAAACGAAAGTTTAAAAAATGAAAACACTGGTGTAGAAGCATCTATCCTCTAGCAGAAGCGAAAACATTTCTAAAGTGTAAGTGTATGATATCAAATGCTTCAGGGGAACTTCCTAGACGTCCCAGCCGGTGTCCCTGGGGTTTACTGTCCAAGGTCTCTGTGAATAAGTGAACCTTGGCTCTCAGCTGGTCATAAGGTCTATACTTGGGATTTTGCCCCAAGTCCTTCCCTGGTTCCTCCGGCCAGTACCATCCTTGCCATCCTTGCATCTCTTAGTGCCCATGATCAGCCTGAATGCTGCCTTCTGCATCCTTGATCCAGGAAGGCTCGTGCTTTACCTGGCATTTTCCACAGTCACGGTCAGGGAGTTGGTAAAACTCACGGTCGGACTCTTTCCAATTGAGTGTTTTGGAGAGGATAAGATTCCTTACAGACTCCCTGCCACATGATCTCTTTTCTTTGTGTCTTAAACCCCGTTCATCATTTTCTCTGGGGAAGAATGTCCATGGCCACTTTATTTTGCAGCCATTTATCGAAGTCCAGAAACTTGTATTTTTAAAATTATTCATTTTAAATTCATGCATGCATGCCATTTGGGTGGGACTCAGCACCACATCCCCTTATGCTGGCCCCCTAACAAGTTCCTCACAAGTCTCTATTCCACTAGCTTGTCTTTTTGTTTTAACAAGAAAAAATACAAAAGTACATTTTAAAAATAAGCCTAATAGCTTGGGTGCTGAAGGTATAGATGTAAATCATGATGCTAAGGAGTCCCCGCCATCCTCTGTCCCACCTGGTCTTAGAGTCCCCTGCTGCAATGTGTGGCTTTAGAATTTCTCTAAGGCAACTGGCTGCAGTCATCTCTTGGGAACCCTTCTCAGGAGAAAACTCATCTCGCTCTATTCATTCTACTTAGCCGGGAACGCCCTAGGGCGCGTGCGTGCGTGCGTGCGTGCGTGTGTGTGTGTGTGTGTGTGTGTGTGTGTTTAGGGGGGAGGTGTGATTCTGATTAGCCAAGGCAAAAACCAGGAGTAGGCTGGAAAGTGAAAGGCTAGCATAGCATGATAAAACTCCATGTGCATGTATACCTAGACTCTGCTCACTGCAAGACAATGGTACGGGAGAGGATACCCGGCCAGGTGAGGGTCATGGCACACAGTGATCCCACTTAATAGCTTTCCAAAATAGGAGTGAGCGGTGGAGACTAGCGATCAGTCATAACTGACTGTGTCGTGAGTGGACGCAGCAGTGACGAAGCACGGCTGGTCAGACGGTGTGGCACTTGCTGTTGCTACTGTGGGCTCCACTCCTGCCTGTGTCATCCCGCCTCATATGCCCTACTCCCTTTCGGAGCAACACTTGTCCCTTTAATACAGCTAAAGCAGGACACTGCTTTTTTAAAAAAATAAATCTTTCTTGTGTACATGTGTGGACCTGAGTGTGTGTGTGCGCGCATGCAAGTGCATGCACACTGCATTTCCTACATATAAGCATGTAGGAGCTAAAGCAGGTTAGAAAAGGCATTGGATCCCTGGAACTGGAGTAAAAAAAAAAATGGTTGTGAGCCACTGTGTGGTTTCTAAGAAACCTTGGACCTCTTGCAAGATTAGCAAATGCTCTTAACCACTGAGCCCTTTCTAGTCCTGGGGCATGCCTTGTTGAAGCTAAGAATCCTAACAAGCTCATCTCTTCAGCTTTATCATGAGGTGGCAAAATCAAAATTTTATGCTGCCTTATTTAATTAGAGGTGTAGTGCTATTCTTTTTTTATTTAAAGGTGAGTATCTGTGGAAATCTGCCTCCATAACAGATTGAAATAGAAACTGGTCTCTGAGCACGTGATTTTGCAGGTTCTCAGTTCATCAGAAAATAGTATGAGGAATTTAGAAAGAATTATGTTGGCAATCTAGCCACATTGTCAAAAAATTGTATATTATGAAACACTTAAGCCATACCTTTTTTGGATCTCCCATTTACAAGCTGTTTAGATTTGCCCAATTATTTATGAAGTGCTCTGGGCTTATTTTTATCTCATTTGTGGATAATAGATCATAACAACCATTTCACAGGGTTTTCATGTTGATTACTAAGATTTTTAGCCAAGAAATACCCTACTACATGACTCCCAGAACACATTAATGAGCTAGACTTAAGAAAGAAAAGATTTGTCTTCACTCGGGACGGGCTGTGACTACTCACGCCTTGTGTGTGGTTTGTGAGGGAGGAGGGACCTCTGAGGTGTGGTCCCCACGCCCTGCCAATGTTGTAGGATGCTACTTGTTTGTTCCCGGCCATGGAGCCCCTGCGGGAGACAGACATGCTGGAACCTTGCCGGTAGGCCACGACTCTCATGGTAAAATATAAAATAGTAGAAATGAGTTAATTCTAGATATGAGAGCTAGCTAGCAATATGCTTAAGCTATTGACCAAACAGTATTGCAGATAATATAGTTTCTGTGAGGTTATTTCAAGAGTCTCGGCAGCTGGGAAACAAACAAGTGGTCCCCTACTACATGCTAGGGCTGTGCCTCAACTTCACATCGCCTCAGTGGCCTACCAGTGTAATTTATTGTCTTTTCAGAGATGCTCCCAAGGTGATCATTGCCTAGGTCTTAAATCTTGTTCAAACTGAACAGTTTATCTGTGTGATTTCAATGCCCTTCTAATGGTGTACGAATTCAGTTTCACAGAATATGAACACAATTCTGATATAATTTCTGAGTTGCCTTGGCTGTTAATCTGAGGACATAACCTCCCGGTATTTCTTTTCTTTTATTTTTTTTAAAGATTGATTATTTATTATGTACACAGTGTTCTGTCTACATATGTGCCTGCAGGCCAGAAGAGGGGACCAGATCTCATTACAGATGGTTGTGAGCCACCATGTGGTTGCTGGGAATTGAACTTAGGACCTCTGGAAGAGCAGTCAGTGATCTTAACCACTAAGCCATCTCTCTAGTCCCTGGTATTTCTTTCCTTCCAAATCTACCTGGTTTCCTTGCTGCAGTTAGCACATTCAGTAGTCTGTCTAGGTGGTCCTGAGCGTGTCTAGTAGCTGTTCTCTCTGATGGGTCAGTCTTACAGGCATTACCCCCTGTGCCTGTGACCAACACTTTTATGTGAACTGTGACATGACTAACTGGCCAGAAGGTCTTTGTAGAACATTTAAAACAGCTGTTTTGGACCAGGCAAGGTATAATTTAGGAGGTTGTCCATTAGAAATAATACAAGGACCTCTGAATGAGTCGCGAACACTACTCCAAAACCACAGGGCTTGCTTAGAATTTGGCTCTGCCACATGGCAAAAGGGCAACTGGCAAACAGGAACCACTTCTACTGTTTGCCTGGCCTTGATATCTGAACTAAACATATTTTCTTATTTCTAGACAAGAAAATACATCATTTATGTCAGTTTTAGTCAGGCCCTGACAGGTAGTTACTTATATGAAAAAAATTTTCCCTTGCTTTTAAACAGTGATTGTATTGCAATAGGAAGTGACATTCTCATCACAGAATACTTTGTGTTTTGTTTTTAATTAAGGACTTAATAATTCTTGAACAATTAAATGGTCTTTAAAACTAAATGGCTATATGAACCCATTGTAAGTCATGGTGCCAATACTCTGTTGAATCTTTCTGGAACTTGGATATAAAAAGAACTTGTAAAAATCAAAGTAGTAAACACCTTTTAGAAAATATTTCTGGGACTAGAGAGATGGCTCAGTGGTTCCAAGCACCAGCTGATCATGTAGAGGACATAGGATTGTTTCTGATGGGTCACAACCATCTGTGACTTTTGCTCCAGGGAATCCAACACTCTCTTCTGGCCTCCTTGGGCACTTAACACACATGGTATGCATACATACAGGCAAAAACTCACATATAGAATAAAAAATAAATATTAAAAAAACATATAATGTGCATGATCTTCTCTCTTAAATTTGAAATGCTCACATTTCACCAACACACTCCTAACCTGAATGCTATGAACTAAAATTAGTATTCTCACCACACGCAGCCAGTCATTGTGTGCTATTTAGTAGGTGATAGAAATAATAGAGACATAGTGGTGGGTCACTGAAACTCTACAATTAAAAAAATAAAAAAATTATAGTATAGTTTAACATTTTGTTCACACAAAATAGACACAGTAACTATTAGAAGTGTAGTCTGCAAAATAAATGTATAGAAAATGAAACAAAATGTTACTATCTGTGCTAAATGATTTTTCTAAAAACTTTTGGCAATTTCATAAACATTTGAACTGAATTTTTGGTCATTTTTCACCCTACATTACCCTCTCGGTTCCTCTTCTATGAAACTCCTCCTCCTCCTCCTCCTCCTCCTCCTCCTCCTCCTCCTCTTCTGGTGTTCATTCCATCCTAGTTAACCCATCTTCTCCGAGAATCACCTAGAAAGCTGTACCAGCAGTGGGTCCTTCGCAGTGTATTTAGCAATACACAAGAAGAACTGGTCATGGGTTCTTTATTTGTTCTCTGGAGGATCATTTGTGTTTCCAGTTTGCTGCTATTGTGAATGATGCAACCAGGAACTTTTTATAGCCATGTATATCTTCGCTATTATTAAATAAACAACTTGGGTGGATGTATGGATGTTTAAAATCACTTCACAGATAATAACATATATGTAAGTGATGACCGGTTTAGAATGTTCCTTGAAGAGGCTATTGGGACAGAAAAAATGACATCCCCATTTGCTACTGAGCATGTGGTAGACATTTCATTGTGTTGTCAGGAAGAACAAGACTGTCTCAACTTCTGTGGCTTTAGGAAGCCTAAAGCTTGTGGTATGGTACCAAGATCTCAGAAGCATCACAGAAAATCCTGCAGTGGTTATTGTTGTCCTGTGGGCTTTGACCTCTAGTTCCCTAACATCATAAAAAAAAAAAAAAAAAAAAAAATCAAACAAACAAACAAAAAAAAAACACCTCCAAGAACCTCATGTCCACACCCAATCTCAAAAGCAATTACTGGTACCTCCATCATGAACTTTCCAGAGAGACTTCATATTTTGAGTCCCTGATCCAACCTCTAGTTTGTACAGCCTTCCACCTTCACTCCTGGAGATACTGCAAGACAATTTTGACGTATGGATGTCTGAAGCAAGCTCTGGGACCCAGGCCTGAATCCTTGGCTAAAGACAGCTGAACACTAATGCCAGGGCTTTGTGTTTAGGGAAGGGACGGCTGAAACGGGAAGCCCGCTGCAGTGTTGGCTTAGCTTCATCTTCAACTCCACTAGATTTAGAATCACCATGAAAACATACTGTCAGTGTGTCCATGAGAATACTTCCAGAAAGGTTTCCTTAAGGAAGAAGGAGACCCATTATGAACATGAGTGACATCACGCTGTGGGGCGAGGTCCACAACTGAATGAAAGGAGAAAGTGGGTTGGCACTAGCATTCTTTGTCTCCAGATTCCCGAGAGAGGATGCGATGTGAGCACTCCCTCACACTTCTGCTGCAATGCCTTCCCTTCCCTCAAACGTGAGCCAAATTAACCCCTTTCCTCATTAAGTTGCATTTGACTCAGCAGTAGCAAAGTAACCAGGATGGTGAATGAATGAGTTCCTGACTTACTGCCATTGGCAGAATGAAGGGATTTCCTTTATCTCTCGCTTCCCTAAGACTAATGGTTAGCACACCTTCTCTCTAGTGTCGTAAGTCAGAGAGAAGCTCTATTTACCACTGTAGCTATGGTTGAAAGGTATAAAATCAAAGGTGATTGGTACAATGTCCAAGTCCTGTGTTCAAGTCACACGTCTACCAACTTCACCTTTAATAATTCATTTTAATCTATTATTCTACCCTCTACACATCTGCTAGATAACTATTGCTTCGTTTATTTTGTCAGCATGGGTGTAATATCTGCAGCATGGAGCCTCCCAGATGGTGGGACTCATCCTGTGGAGCCTGCATCAGACAGCCCATGGCTGCTGACTGGGATTTAATTAGACTTTATTCAGCTGAATCTGCCAGTTTGAAACTAAGAGTGGAAACAGTGGGACACTTGCTTAAGTCTTTATTTCTTATGTCTTTTCGGTTGAGACTCTTGGTCGTGTAGATCCTAACATCACACTGCCTCTAAGGCTACAGCTACCATGTCTGTGTTTACTGTTACAGTCATTCAGAGAATTGCTATTATCAATAGTCAGAAAGTGGGCAGCTCTTGTGGTTTATTAAGGAAGCCTAGGGAAGTTTGTCTACTATGAGAAATGAATAACTGTATGACTTCTCAGATCATATACTGTTTGCTGAAGATAGGAAACCCTCATCTACTACTTAAAGTGTGAACCATTCAAATGTACACTATATCATAGTGATCAATATCATTAAACCATAAAATTATTCAACTCCTTTTACAAGGTATAAATTCTGACCCCACAGTGAACCTCAATAGGACCCTTTTTAGAGTCTACCGCATATGGTCTAGCAAATACATACTGATTGATTGGTTACTTTATTGGAGCACAAAAGGAACTTTCTGTGTTGCTGTAAACCACAAATTTACTCATTGCTATAAACAAAAATTGTGACAATTTAAATGCTCCATAATTTTAAGCAAATTTAGAAGACATTATTCTCTGCTTAATAGCATATAATAAAATGGGCTTTTGTTATTGTTTGGCTCCTTTATGGAGAGAATTAATTTTTCTACCTAAAAATGAACACAGCTACACAAAAGTGGAAAGACAGAACTTTCGTTATATGAAAACAATATCAGAGAGGAAATGAATCCACATGCTAGAGGTTCATCACACTGAGGACTTAAGTAACATTGCCCTCTGTTTTCATTGCAGTTGAGTGAGGCTCATATGAGTAAAATGGTAAGAACATAACAATGTGAATAATTTAATCACATTATACTGCATCAAATTTTGTGTAACATGTCGTTTTGTCTAATTTTTAACTTTTAAATGTACAGTTTGGTACTGTTAATTACATTTACGGTGCTGTAAGTTCTTCACACGATCTACATCTGTCAAAATTGTTTTAGTTTTTCCAAGCTGGACTGGTACCCATTACCAATTCCACCAGAGTCCCCACACCCACTAGACCCAAGATTAATAACCTCAGATAGACTTTATTTCTGTCTTCAGCACTTAGCCACGTTTCTGCTGAGCCTAAGGATAATCACCCGTGAGATGGTCGAGTCCTTTAGGTCTCTTCTGAGCACTGACAAGGCTTTCTGAAACTTCATGCTCATGGGGCTTCTGACTGCCTAGACCTGTTTGCTGTAGGTATCTGCTGTTGCAGTGTGGCTCCCTCTGGCCTCAGTTCTGTATTAGCACTGAAGCAATCTATACATAAGCAATACCAAATGGACTCAGCACTGTGTGTGTGTGTGTGTGTGTGTGTGTGTGTGTGTGTGTAAATTCACTTTATTTCTCCACAAAAGTCGGGTCTATCTAATTTATAGGAAAACAGTTATTGTGGAAACACTGAGGAGAAATAGCTGAGGTAATTAATGAAAGCAATTACTCATGGCCATGAGGAAAAGGACAGCCCAATGGGATATGAAATTTTATTTCCATATATTTCTAAATGCATTGAGGTTTAAACTCCCATAGTCACTTTGGCCATGAATTCATTTGTGTAATTTTCTAAAAAGAAAGAATAAAGAAAAATGGAAGTGTCTTTATTACAGAAAATGGTATTTAAATAAAAAAATGCCTCCACAAGCACCAGTTTTTACACTGCAACACTTTTCAATGCCACAAGCAATGTTGAACTTGGAAATTGTTTTGATAAAACTTGACACTAGGGCAACCCTATGATTGCTTAATTAGATACTTAAAAGACTGTGTAGTACCCAGGATCGTAGCTTTTTTTTTTTTTTTAGACACACACTACTTCCCAGTGGCTATCCTGATAGTAAGCAGCAAGTGGTCTCATGGATGGTCCACCAGGATCTCCTGCTAGAAGACAACTGGACCAGCAGAAAGGCACTTCTTGACACTGACTGAATATGGGGACCAACTAGTCACATTCTCATTTGAAGACAAGGTCTAGTTCAGTAGATCTGAAGTAGGGTAATCAATGTCCCGGAAATGAACCCAGTGATGCTGGCAGAAAAAATACAGGATACTAGATGAACTTGAGTTTCAGATACTAAGAGATAGATACCTTTTTAAAATGAAGTCTATTATTATATGTGTTCTAGAGAGACAGAAACATAGAGAAAACAATAGGGAGATGAAGAGGGAGGGAGGGAGGGAGGGAGGGAAGGAGGGAGGGAGGGAGGGAGGGAGGGAGGGAGGGAGGGAGGGAGGGAGGGAGGGAGGGAGAGTTGTGTCAGGGGACAGCTATATTATCTACTGCCATCTTTACAAGGGTTCTGTGGGAAGGAATCAGGTCTTCAGGCTTGCCTGGCAAGCAACTTTGACCCACAGAGTCATATTGTCCATCCAATATACTGATTTTCAGGGATATTAGGGTTAAACTCAGTTATCAGTTGCATACTTGATGGAATCTAGAATCAGAGGGAGACAAGACTCTGGGTATGTCTATGAGGAATTTTCTTGATTAGACTGAGGTAGGAAAAACCTCACTCAGTGTGGGTGGCACCACTCACTGGGCTGAGACCCATGGCTTTATACAGAGGATAAGCCAACTGATGATTGGCATTTGTTGTTCCTTCCTTTCTGATGGTGAATATGATGTCACCAGCTGCTTCCAGCTTCTGCTACCTTGACGACTTCAGCATGATGGATGGGACCTTCAAACTTTTAGCCTAAATAAACTCTTTCAGTTTTAAGTTGCTTTTATCAGAATATTTGATTACACTGTGGTGATTTAAATATATAGGGCCCCCATAGGCTCATATATCTGAACGCTTAGGAGGTGTGACCCTGTTGGTATGGTCTTGCTGGAAGAAGTGTGGCACTGGGAGTGGACTTTGTGGTGTCAAAAGCCCAAGGCAGGCCTAGTGGTTCACTGTCCCTTCCTGCTCCCTGTGGATCCAGATATAGAACCCTCAGCTCCTCCCCAGCATCATGTCTGCCTGTGTGCTGCCATGTGTCTTACTGTGACAATAATGGCTAAGCCTCTGAAACTGTAAGTCAGCGCTAATTAAATTATTTCCTCCATAAAAGTTGCCATGGTTGTGGTGTCTCTTCATAGTAATAGACTACTTACTGAGGCATACATTAAGAAAAGTAACTTAGACTATGTGTATCTGGTGTGGGATATCCTTCTGTATATATATTGCTTTTATTGGTTGATGAATAAAGCTGTTTCAGCCAAGGACTTAGCAGAGTACAACCAAGCGGGAAATCTGAACGGAGATATATAGAGAAAGTAGGTGGAGTCAGAGAGATTCTATGTAGGTGCCTAAGGAGAAGGATGCTGGAACCTTACCAGTAGGCCACAGCCTCATGGTAATGTACAAATGAGTAGAAACTGGTTAATTTTAAGATGTAAGAGCTAGCTAGAGATATGCCTAAGTTATTGGTCAAACAGTGTTGTAATTAATATAGTTTTGTGTGATTATTTGGGTCTGGGTGTCCGGGAAATAAACAAGCAATCTCCATTTACATGTATCTGAAAAGCAACCCAGACTCGGTATATTTAAAAGTCTTAGCTTAATGAATTAGGGGAAAAAAAAGATAAATGCATCATAACCTAACAATGGCTAATGACCAAGCTACAGGAAATGAAACACCAGAATCAAATCAGAAATGTATCAATTGATCAATTATGTCTTAATATTCCTTTATTGTCTGCCCATAACTGATGTGAAGAAAGCTACAGGACTTTACCTGAGGCATATCATCCATGGCTTTCTAGATTTACTTGTTATCTCCAATTTAAGAATGGCTATCACTGAACTCATTCTTACTTTCTTTAAATTCCCTCCAAAGACTAATCTGGACAAGGAATATCAGTTTGTACTTTGATATGTCATCAAAGCAGTCATCACCGTTCTCGGTGACAAAGTTGGAAAAAATAAAACCTTAGACATTACTGAATTACTGTTTGGGGGGAAATCACCACCCTAAAATCGAGAGAGAGAGAGAGAGAGAGAGAGAGAGAGAGAGAGAGAGAGAGAGAGAGAGAGAGAGAGAGAGAGAGAGAGAGGTGTCTTGATATTCATAACTAAGACATTAATACCTGGAATAGAAGCCCCTGGAGACATAGTAAAGAGAAATGAGGGCGAGAATTCTGGAATTACTGGTGAGCAGAATGAATGAAAGCCACTCAAAAGGCAAAGGCACCCATATCAAACTTCTCAGCAGGAACCCTGGAGACCAGGAGAGCAGAGAATGCCTATTTTGAGCATTGAAAGTATACAGCTCCAGTAATGATTATTGTATTTATAAAAGTTCTTAGCCGGGCGGTGGTGGCACACGCCTTTAATCCCAGCACTTGGGAGGCAGAGGCAGGCGGATCTCTGTGAGTTCGAGACCAGCCTGGTCTACAGGAGCTAGTTCCAGGACAGGCTCCAAAGCCACAGAGAAACCCTGTCTCTAAAAAGCAGAAAAAAAAATTCTTTAAAATGGGAGTAACAACAATGACCTCCCATGACAGTCAGTCATACACTAAATTAGTTCACAATCACCAAGATAGCACTGCAGAAGACACTCTTATTTTACAGAAAACGAAGGGAAGAAGATATACAGAATCACAAAAGTTTAAGAAACCATGAATTACAATAGAATAATCAATGAACAAGTGAGAATTAGGGGTTGGGAATCAAACATTAATTCAATCAATGTCAAATAACTGAGGTTAAAAAATTACATTGTGCCACTCGACAGTTACCTTAAATGTAAATGCAGTTGATTCTAACGTTCCAAGGAAAAGATGGAGACTGGCTGACTAGATTAAGAAATAAGATTCAGCTGTCTGTTGTCTGCAAGAAACTCAGGATAACAAAGACGTGCAGACTCAAAGTGTGAAAGAGTCCACACAAATGGGCATGAAGACAAATAGAAGTAGCTATGGGGTCTAAAAAATCTAAATTCCACCCCAAATCATATATTAATAAAGAGAAAAGACCACCAGAAAGTTCTGAGGAATGTACACATAAATTCTCTGAATGATAAGGTATTACAGACACTCTCTGATTAAATTCCATTTTCCATAAAGTAACGTTCAGTTCCCAAACCTCGGTTTATAATCAAGAAGCCTGATTTAATTAGGCAAACCCCTAACACAGGCATTATTCCTTTTCTTTGAACAATACTTAAAGGAAATAAAAGACAAATTGGTTTCTGGAACACACCCAAGAGTTTGTACTAGAAAAGAATTAATGCTTTATCAAAGTTGTTTTTCAAGGCTAAATGCCTTGAAAAGTTCTCTACAGGGTCAACATCTTCAGTGGGCTACACCCCTCCAGGGTCTCACAGCCCAGCTTCTTCCTATGCAAAAGAGACAGGGGTGCCAAGGCAAGATGTGGACCAGCTTGCTGGAAAGAAGTGACAATAGAGCTGAGTTCTAGTAAAGACTGGCTCTGCTGCCTGGTCGTGCTCTAGTCTTAGGAGAAGCATTGGCTCTACAGAAGTAGACAATAAGGTGGGACGGTTTTACAGGCTGAAAAAGTAGATGTGGGCTGCTACAAAAGAGTTTTGAAAAGCTGTATACAAATAGCATATAAAATACACAAGGAATATTTAAAGCAATTGAACAAATAACCTAATGGTGAGTGAGCCCAAGCTCTAAAGAGATAGGTCATCTGCAGATCGCCACATGATACAGTGGTCAGCTTTCTGCTATCAGGAGGTTGCAGATTAAAGCAATGGAATACCTTGGCACATTTGTTAGACGTCCCCAGGATCTAGAACCTGCCAGCACCTTGTGATCAGCAGAATGTGGAGCACAGGAATGCCCACTCACGGTGGGAGTCGGGCAGGCATCTGGTTAGAAAACTCTACTCTGACCATAAGATCTCACAGTCCAGCTCCCACAGATTTACTCAATTCTCTCAAAAGACATGCCCACAAGATTGATGAAAAGACCTATAACAATTTCACCCTCAGTACTCTTCTGTGCCCTCAACAAGACCGATAAACACTGACTGTTCCAATACTCTCCACCACCACGGTGGATACATGCAACTCTTTCATTCACAAAACATGGGCACATACCTGTGTATCTCATACAAATAAGTTCGTGCACACACAAACAATATTATTATATAATATTGTTTTATATATAATTATATATATATTTATATAATTATATTATTCTATAATATTGCTATTAAATAAGCAGTGTACACAGCAGACCATTCTTACAACTGGCAAAATGTAGTTCTACTAGAATCTATGGACCTTCTGTCTATAACCTCCCAAAGAGCACATGGCCATATGCACTATGGTCATATGCATTAACATACACTTTCTTTCAGCTCTTTATACAATAGGTTACATGATATATGATAAGAATACTTGGGACAATGCTGTAAAAACATTAAAATAATTACTATTCTTAATGAAGCCAAATGGTGTATAATATCTAACAACGCTAGTCTCCTGATATATTTTTTTTAATTTAACTTTAAAAAATATTCTGCAAGAGATAAAGTTCTATGGGAAACATGATCTAGGAACTTCGTTTCATCCTGTGCTCACGGGAAACTCCAATAACGTCCAAGAAGCCATGAGCATTGATGCTCATGCTTTTAAACCAATCTCAATAGCCAGTAGATTCTCCCAACCCTGTCATATCAAAAAATTAAACCCTTTAGTTAAGTGATCTTAAGCAATGCATTAAGTATATTATATACACATCCACAGTGTGTTGTATGTCATAAATACGTTTTCTTTGCACATGTCTCTCTTCTACAAAGGAGCATACACACATACACACACACACACTGTGGTAGTTTGAATGAAAATGGCCCCATAGGCTCATAGAGAGTGGCATCATTAGGAAGTATGGCCTTGTTGGAGTAGTAGGAAGTGTGTCACTGGCTTTGAGGTCTCAGAAGTGCATTTTATTCTTTTCCTGTTGCCTATATATCCAGATATAAAACTTTCAACTATCTCTCCAGCACCATATCTGTCTGTATGTCACTATGCTTTCTGCCATGATGATAATGGACTAAATCTCTGAACTGTAAGTGAATTCTAATTAAATGTTTTCCTTTATAAGCCTTGTTATGGCCATGGTGTCTCTTCACAGCAATAGAACCCTAAATGACACACACACACAACACTCATACACACACGCACACACACACTTACATCTACTCATATTCTCATACATACTCACACACTCGACTCAATCACACATACCTATGTGTGGATGAGTGCCTTGAACAAGCCTGGTGCTTTCTAAGGTCTGAACTCAAATATCATGAGTTCATTCAGAACTCTTTCTTTCTCCTTAGCCAATGGAAATGCTCCCTTCCATCTTTGTCACATGTGGCACACTTTAGGGTCTCTATCCTAGGATCTGCTGGAATGTACTTCATGAATAGTTCTGATGGCACAGCCAAACAGATTATAGGTTTGTAATTATTTTATATGCTTACAATCTAGCACAGTGGCTCTCAATTTATGGTTTGTAAGTCAACCTTCAGGGATTAAACGACCCTTTCAGGGTGGTTGTCTAAGACCATCAGAAAACACAGATATTTACATTATTATTCATAGCAATAGCAAAATTATAGTTTTGAAGTAGCAAGAAAAATAATTTTATGGTTGAGGTCGCCACAACACATGAAACTTTATGAAAGGGTCTCAGCATTAGGAAGGTGAAGAAACGGTGGTGGTAAACAAGAGGTGCAAAATAATTGTGTTAATGAGGAAAGAAGTAAGGCAGGGATCAGTCTATTCATGGAATCTTTTTGTTTCCCATCTATTCAAAGATTCATGTGTGTGTGTGTGTGCATGCGTGTGATGGTAATGGGGAAATGTGCTACAGTGCTACGTCACACATGTGGAAATCAGAGGACCATTGTAGACGTTGGTTCTCTTTTCCATCGTGTGGGCCCCAGGGAAAGAACTAGGTGTAATGCTTGGTAGCAAGTTCCTTTATCCCCTAAGTAATTTTCTTGGTTGGCCCCAGATCAATTTTAATGATAAGGAACAACATAAATTGGTATGTATTTGAAGGCACAACTGATTTTGTACAAGATACACACATATGCAACACACACACACATCTCTCATGAACACATAACATGGTTTACTCTAGTTTCCATCTGTTCACTGACAGAAACGTTACCATCAAGCAGTAGCTCCTAGCATCCATGAATCAAAAGCAAATACATTTCTACTCACATTGGTCTATAGCCGTGATCCTAGTCAGGAGAATTATGAATTAGAGACCATATAGGCTATGGAGGAAGTCCCTAGCTAGTCTTGCCTATTCAATGAGACATTGTTTCACTAAGGAATAAAATTAAATAAATAAAATAAAAACTATCTTAAAACTTTTCTTTTATTATGTAACAAAAAGCACTCATTTGGTGTCTGAGGTAAATACCTATCACTGTGATGTAAAGTTTGCACTGGTTTCTATAAACTTTTTTTAGAACAAATAATTTAGATCCGTGGAGTTTGTTACATGTGGTGATTCTTGCTCTTCTACAGCATTCATACTAGATTTCAAAAACAAAAATTCTTAAATGAAGTAAAAAAGGATACATTTCCATGAAGTTGAATTCATTTTGAAAAGTATTTGATCAAGGAAATACATTCCAATGCATCAGAAGTATTTTGAAATTTAGATTTCCTCGTGTGATTTGGTGTCTTCATCTAACTTTTATTAAATACTAATGAACACTCTAGAATGAATATTTTATACAATATACCTATCGTTCTGCATCTGAATTTTAAAATGTTTACAATCATCCATAATTTTCCTTGAAAATTTTCACTTTAAATTATTTTAAAAATACCAATTATCCAAACATATGTCATTAAATTCTAATGCCACTTTCCCTGATTGAAACACATTCTAAAATCTAAATGACTCACTGAAGCAATTAAATGAAAATATAAATAAAAATGAGACTTAACTGTTTCTGAATTTTAAAAGGATGTCCTTGATGAAATATCAGGTATTATTAAACCATCTTCATATTAGACTTTGGAATGATTGGTTCTGAGTGATACATATTCCTGGCTTAGTTATAGAATCAAAGTAACTGAGTTATGATCGCTAACTTTAAGCAGCTTATTCATGTTTAAGTCATTCATCTGACAGCATGAGTTAAGAGCTACTGTCCTATCCAAATGGTTTTATTTATGATTTGGGACATTTATTACAATATGTAAGTATAAATTTATCATAATAAGTACATATAAATATATGTAATAACATCCAAAGGGTTTTGTTACATCTTTGGGAATTAACAGTGAGACCAAATGAATTCTGGTCAGTTCCCCCTTTGCTTGGACTAAGAAGGTCTGGCTAAGTCACCACGACAACAGAAAACAGGGCTTCTGAGAATCTCATTCATAAACTGCTTAAATGGGATGCCAAACTGGCACCACCCAGAGATGGTCTTTGTTACAGGAGGATGCTACAGCTATGCAACGTCCTTCTCTCAGAACAACATGACCAAAAATGGGTAAAGTTTTAGGAAGCAGTGCGTTGGACGTTTGAATATGCATTGCTAAGCACCAATTAAGAGTGATCTCTCAAGAACAGTTGGTTGAGAAATCCCACTTGAGGAAAAATATATAATAGCATATGTGGGGTTCAAAGACTACAAATACAACTGACACATTGAGGAGAGACCAGACTGTCATAGGAGAACCCAAGTTCCATAAGCTAAAGCCCATTAAATATTAACACATTGACACAAACCAATAATAAGCACCATGGCTACTGCTCCACCTTGAAACCTTCAAGGCCCTTTCCTGCAGCAATCCTTTTAGGAATGCCCGTGTGAGTGTGTTCAGAAGAAATACAATCACTGGAAAGCACTGTGTGGATCATACTGTAGGTACCAAGATACCATCAGCTCATGTTATTAATTGTGAAATGTTTGTGTGTGTGTGTGTATGTGTGTACGTGTACGCTTTTGTTTTTATTGATAGTACATCTCATGTATAATAGTGTGATAAATTACTACAAAAGAATACTATAAATGAAATACATCAAAGTTAGTAAATCAGGGCTGAATCTTACATCACTCAAAGCACCAGCAGAGGTTACCATGGAGGGTTTCTTCAGTACAATAAAGAAAACAAAATACTACCTAGAATTTAAATTGTGTATGATGTGTGGGTTGATCCTACTGCACGTACTGGCTTTGTGGGAGCCTAGGCAGTTTGGATGTTCACCTTACTAGACCTGGATGGAGGTGGGTGGTCCTTGGACTTCCCACGGGGCAGGGAACCCGGATTACTCTTAGAGATGATGAGGGAGGGGAACTTGTTGGGGGAGGGGGAGGGAAATGGGAGGTGGTAGCAGGGAGAAGGCAGAAATCTTTAATAAATAAATAAATAAAAAGTGATAAAAAAAATTGTGTATGATGTCTCTAGAGAGGACGCACTGAGACTAGACTGTCCTGGATGAACATATCTTTGAAGGAATTGAAAAATCACCATATGACTCTAACTGGGATGCTTAGATGAAATATTTTTTTTCTTTATGTTGAGGCAGAGTTTCTCTGTGTAATAGTCCTAGCTCTTCTGGAACTAGCTCTTATAGACCAGGCTGGCCTCCAACTCACAGAGAACCACCTGCAGTGGAAGAGAGTGTCCAGTGGAAGAGAGTGGATGAAGTCTCAGTCCTTCACCAGATTATCCGAATTGTCTGCCCAGATCTGGGATCTCCTTGAGTCTGGGTCCCAGAGATAACTGTAGGAGCTTTTTGAAAGTGTAAAAGTCTGAAAGATTTCAGAATAATTAATGCTGAAATGATTAGACATAGCTGTCACAAAGGCTGCCAGGAATGGGGCAAACACAGATATCTGACTTACACAGATGGAAGGAAGAAACTGGCCCTTTCTCTTCTACCTTTAGAGAAAAACTAAATTCTAATATTGAAACCTTAGAGCATACCATCCCGTTGTCATCAATTTTCAGAGAAGGAGGGAGATAGGGGTAGAGGGAGGAAGGAGAGAGGGAGGCAGGAGGGAAAAAGATAGAGAAACAGAGAGACAGAGACAGACAAAGATAGGGACAGACAGAGGCAGAGGCAGAGTCACTCAAATGCCTTAAGATATCTGTCCTATTTTATTCAGGGCCACACAACCATGTGACCTCAAAGGACATGGTGCCAGGACAAAAGAGAGGCACCCTAAAGAGGAAAGTTCAAATCCTCTGCAGTACTAATACCTTTGCAGGACTGTGTGTCCTGACTCCACAGAAATCAAGGTAGCATAGAGATGTGATCTCTACCTAGTAACTGATCATCTCAACCTATAGCAGACACTGAAGGAACTTTATTAATAATGCTCTTCCTATCAACTGCTTTGCAACCCCCATGGAAGAAAGTAGGGACTCCATTGGTCATCAGGTCACTGGGTTTCCCCAACCATTTTTTATTCCAATGTTCAGTCATGTTTTCTCAGCTATCACAAAATGGACTGTATTGCTTGAGCTCAGGATATCTTCCCTCCTTTGTTCATAGGCTTATAGATTTTAAAATGTAAATTTCAAGATCTAAAATTAGAGGAACTCTATCCACCAGTGTGCCCTTGAAACATTTAGAGTTGAATGTACTTCAAAGAGTGATTCTGAACATTAATCACAATTTTTATCATTAAAAGTCTTAAAATGACATTAATTCAATGTTCCGAACATGTATTGAGTCCAAATGGTATAAACAAAAAGCACTATGTAAATTTAGTGACAAGGGAAGGAATTCACAGTTCCTCCCACCAGCCACAGACCACATTGTTTCCCAAGACTTATTTTTCCATTCTCAAACCATCTATTTCTCAAAGGCTTAAATTCCCAGACAGAGATATGAAGGGGATATCTTCAAACTGCTTTCAGCAAACCTCCCCAAATCCTTCTAAAGGAGCATTAGATTTCAAGATAAGCTGAAAACTATTTACTTAAAAAATGAAATGCACAAAAGTTTTTCAGTATAAGGACCTTATTTTCATTCATCTTTTGGTGTTGGACCTGTATTATTGGTGGCTGTACCTTCACAGCAATTGGTAAGTCCACAAATGATGGGTCAACATCCAAGATGTTTCTTTCCAATTTTTTTATTTGCTAATTTGGTGTGCGTGTGTCCTCGTGTGTGTTATATTCCGCTGACAACATGTTTGTTGTCATGACAACTCTGGTTTGAGTGACAAAGTAGAGGCCGATACTGCATAGAGAATGAGTGTTCTTGATAGACTCTGGATAAGTCAAATGTCAGTTTGGACGCCTGATGCTCTAGTAACCCAGCAATTCTGGATAGTTGAATTTTATCGCCTACTTCTCTAACCATCAGGTCCACACCAACAGCTACCCTTACCAAGTCCATTTTCTTCTAGATTAAATGGCTGTGTGAACAATCCCACACAGGATTTCATGCTCCTAGAGATCACATAAGCCTGGGGAAATATTTGACCAAAGCTTCATGATATTAAACTTTTACTCTCTGCAGGAATGAACTTTTGGGTGCATCCTATAAACAGCACATTTGTATTTTACTGTTTTTAAAGGATGGGTTCAGAAGAGAGGAATGTTTCCTGAGTTAGGAGGTGGTCTAATTATATCCTGCTTCCTGATGAGAATCTAAGGTTTTGGAAGTGAGCATCCCTCTGCTGGTAATGATCGATTTTAAATAGAGGTTGAGTGTTTGTCTACATGTTAAATTTATGTTTTTGCACTCAATCCTCAGTAGATTATTTGCCACAACTTTTAACTACAGAAAATTTCTATTAATCATGCTTTTGTGCCTTTTCCCCAATTTTCAAAATCTTGTCATTAACAACTGTTTTCCAACTCAAAAAAATCAATGTTATTTTTTAAAAATCAAATTTCACAATTGAAATCTACTAAAATCTTCAAGAACTTTGATTCAACTCTGCTTTAAAGTTTAAAAATTTTGACTGCATTTGGTTAAAACAGTAGAATCGCATAGACAAAACATTTAAATGAATATGGGTTCCACTCGTATAAAACTTAATTAAAATTTACACACAAACACACATATACTACTTATTGTCATGGAGAACACTGCCCGTATTTAATTCTGCATAATATCCTTGCAAAGTATATTCAATTTATTTTAATTTATTTATAAGGCGAACTATCATATTGCCCTCAATTTTTTCCTTGGTTTTTTGATTCAGTGATTCTCCATAGCTTTGGAGACTGTCCTAGATCTAGCTCTTGTAGACCAGGCTGGCTTTGAACTCACAGAGATCCACCTGCTTCTGCTTTCCGAGTGCTGGGATTAAAGGTGTGCACCACCACCACCCAGCTGCTCTTAATTATTAATCATTGCAAATATAGTAGTTAGTGCTGGTTGTATTGACATCACAAGGGGATTTAGTGGTGTGCTTCTCAAAGTGTGGTTTTAGAATTGCTGAAGCATTGTATGTAATTAAGTACAAAGTGGTTTTTCTAAAATATTCACAATTTATATAAATGGAGAATGTGTTTTTGTCCAGAACTGCCATAACACACAGACACACAGATACACACAGATACACACACACACACATTCCTCTCTCATTCCTGGAATGAGAGAGTTGGATTGCAGTACAAGGTGAAGGTCAGGGAGGATCTCTTTCCTTGCCCAATCCTACCCAAGGATTCCTTAGAGGTCTTCGGGCACATGGGTGTGTCACACCTATGGCATGACTCTCGTTCCATGCTATCTTCCCCCCAAAAATTGTAACCATGCCTTAATTTCCAGATTTAATAAAAGCACTGGGTATATTGAGCTGTGTGGCCCACTTTAATAATAACTTCTTTTTAAGGATTTACGTTTATTATTTTAAATCATGTGTATTTGCATCAGTGTGTAGGTTTGTGCTTGGGTCAGTTCATCTTCCTGCAGCATTTAGAAAAGGACATCAGATCCCCTGGAGTTAGAGTAACAGGCTGTTGTGACTTGTCCAACTTGTATGCTAGAAAACAAACTCTTACCCTCTGTAAGAGCAACAAGTGGTCTCTTAAACACTTGATCATCTCTCCTGCCCCAGTAATCATTTCTTGATACTGAGGGGCCAAATCTGCCCCATGGGTTAGGTTAGGTATTTTTTTTGACCTCACCACTCTTATACTGAGATGTTTCTAGATTCATTGTTGTTACTTTAGGTTGTTATTAGTAATTCTGGACAGTGTTGTGGAATGTTTGTACAATGGGTGAAGATGTATGGCTGTGATTGGTTTAGTAAAGAGGTAAATGGCTAATAGCTAGGCAGGAGAGAATAGGCAGGACTTCTGGGGAGAGGAAAGAACTAGAAAAGAATCTGAAGTGTGGTGTGTGAGAGATGCCAGCAAAACAGAGAAAGTAAGCTGGGTGGTGGTGGCGCACGCCTTTAATCCCAGCACTTGGGAGGCAGAGGCAGGTGGATCTCTGTGAGTTCGAGACCAGCGTGGTCTACAAGAGCTAGTTACAGGCTCCAAAACCACAGAGAAACCCCTGTCTCGAAAAACAAAAAACAAACAAACAAACAAAAAACAGAGAAAGTAGTAGATACATTATGGAGGAAAGGCAAAAAGCCACATGGCAAAATGTATATTAATATAAGCTGTTTAATTAAGCTACAAGAGCTAGTTGGGAACAAGTCTAAGCTAAAGAACAATCTTTTATAATTAATAACAAAACTCGGTGTCAATATTTGGTGGCTGGCAGCCAACAAGAAAGTTCAACTACAGGACAGTGATTTGAGTTTCTCCTGAAACTTTTGAAATGTGTTTTGATGCTTATTCCTTATTTCATTTTTAAGCATATGACTCTGTCTGGAGTTCCTGATTTGAGCCTAAATATTGTCCCTCTCCTTAATCTTAGAAAAACCTTTATTTATTTCGAGAACTATCAGAATGAGTCTAAATCTTCTGAATCATATATGGCTTTTTATTATAATGGTGTACGTGCTCTTACAGAAGCATCTGTGACCTGTGATTACTTTGAATTTCTGAAAATATTTCACCTTTATTTCTGACTTCTGAGAATTGGGAAACTTATTTTATAATTTACCTTTCAGCATGTGCCTCCTTGTTGTGCTGATGATTCCTATTGTCCTAATGTAGTAGGTTATATTTTGTATTTTCAGATGTATAATTCTACTTCATTGCTTGAGTTACCTAGCCATAGCCTTTTAATGTTTATCTTAATTTTATTTATGTGTGCAGCTCTGTGTGTTCTGTCCCACAAAGGTCAGAACAGTGGTAGATCTCACGGAGCTGGAGCTACAGGCGGCTGTGAGCCACCCAGTGTAATGGTGGGAACTGAACTTGGGTCCTTTGGAGGAGCAGCAAGTGTTATTAACTGCTTAGCCATCGCCCTAGTCTTCTACTTATATTTCTGATAGCCTTTACTTTGAATACTTCTAAAAATAAAGAGTGGAGAGCTGGATTGATGATCAGCAGTTAAGAGCACACACCTCTCTTGTAGGGGACCTGAGTACTCAGGCTGGATGGAGAGATCACAACTGACAGTACCTCCAGCACCCAATGATCTGACGCCCTCTTTCAGCCTTGCACGTACCAGTACAAACAGCTATGTGTGCTTGCTAATGTTTTTAAAAAGCAGTGGCATGTATATCTTTGTGCATTTCCTGTTTTCTATATTCTACTCTAGACCCTTCTTTCTTTTCAGGGATTATCTGTTATCAATCTTTAAGTTATTAAAATCTGTCACTGGTTAAAGGTGAGGCCCCGATGGAGGGGAGGCTCAGCCTTAGTTCTAAGAAGAGAAATTTCAGTGGTAAGTACTATGTCCTCAGTAATATAATGTGTGTTTATCTCTTCAATCCTGAGGACAGCTCAGAAGAATGATAATTACTTGCTAAGATGCAATTGTAAAATTGGGACCTATAATTTGGCTATTTCTATGCAAAGTGTTTTGGCCTTTTTAGGAGGCACTGTATTAGGACTTTCTAATTAGCTTCAATTTGCAAATCATAGTGGATACTAATTTGCAAATTCCATGTATTAATATGGGTTTGGGTATAGTTAATATTGAGTGTTGCCTCATCAGGTTGCAAAAGTTGTCAGACCGATGTTTGTTAGTACACAGAATGCTGGTGCACAGTGTGAGTTCTGAGAAGAGCAGCACAGGGGAGGAGTCAGAAGCACGTGACAGTATGGACTAGTCACCTTCCATGGCTGACGAAATGCCATGACAAGAGTAATCAAGGCAGAAAGAGTTTACTCTGGGTGAGAGTTTTAGAAGGACAGTCGTTAATGGCTGGGAAGGCATGAGATCAGCGCTGTGACAGAAAGAGGAAGACGGCTAACTATATTTTATTGGTATACAGGAAGTAGGGGCATAATAAAGTGAGACTATAAACCCTCAAAGCCTGTGCACAGTGATGTGCTTCATCCTGCAAGGCTGTGCCCCGTAAAGCTCCCAAAGTCTTTCTAGGGGACTAGGTGTCAAATACAGGAACCTATGGGGAATATCTCTCAGTCATACTACCACACACCGACTTTGTTCCAAATCCTTGGCCAAATGTTGTCATCTTAGGAACCCTGTGTGTGTGAAGTCAAGGGTCTTAATCATTAAACTCTCTCAGATGACAGTGACTTCATGTGACCACTTTTGAGATACTTTAGCTCAAGCCTCAATACCTCCACATTTGTCATCAAAATTCCTAGATTGCTAACTTGCCCCTTCAGATCTATTTTACGGATGTAAACATCAAGATTTCCCAGGAAAAGGTAACATTAACCGTCATTCACCCTTCATTTATTACTGAAGATCTGCCAGCTATGGTGTTGAGAGCTGGGAAGCTCCTAGGACTTATAAAATTTTGTTCTCTTATTTCTTATACTGGATTGTGAAATCCGCGACTACCGAGACCCTATTTTCTTCCTCGAGCCTTTTGTAATATTCAAGATCTGGCATAATTCTGGAATAAAGCAAGCAAATGACCAAAAGCTGCAGGGAAATGACAAATGAAAGGCCGGACAACACGCGAGCAAATGGTGTGATTAGAATCCAGCTGACTTTGTAGTAGGTAGTCTGGGAGAAAATTTAAAATCAGTGGTAATGAGTGGCCTAAGGCCACAGACAAAGGAAGAAAAAAACAAAACAGAAAGCACAGTTGTCATTAGATTTTAATTCCCCTACCAGTATATTTCTTAATTCTAGGTTCTCAGAAAACGGCCAGAGGATGCACTGCCAGGCTTCTGGATTTCAATGTATTAGTCTTATCATGGTGAATTTGTTTTTTAAAAAAAACCATTGAGTTCTCAATCATCAAACCTATGAGGACTTTAATTGGTTTGGACATTAATTCTAATCTTTCTCTCCATCATGAAATACAAAAAGTTTGTACTTGTATTAAATTTAGGAATAAAATAGAAACCATTAATTTGTGTAGGGTGGGAGCACACCTGTGCACACCAATGCATTCATTTGTGGCTTATGCATCTGGAGATCAAGGGACAGTATCAGTTCTCAGGTGTCAGTTGTCAGGTGGCTTCCACCGTTTCTTAGAGACAGACTTTCTTGCTGAGATGAAACTTGCCCATAAGCTCCCAGTCATCCCTCTGTCTCCTTTTGCATGGCTGTGATTACAGGATTGTAGTTCCTCACACACGTGAAGTAAGCGCTTACAGACCATGTCATCTCCCTAAGCCTAGAAACATTTCTTAATTAAGGAAAAAACATTATCAAGATCCATTTATAAACATTAGCTACTTGGAATGCTATGAGAAAATATGTTTCAGAATGCTGTGCTGAAATAATGACTGGGGAAATATTGAATTATATTTTCAGTTCCAACAGCACTATGTATCCATTGGGACCAGCAAAAATGTCACCCACAGGTGAGAGGTGGGCACAGACATCTGCTGATCAATTGCTAATTCAAAATAAGATTCTAAAATATCTTTGAGACTAAGAGACACCAGCTCTCTACCCTGGAATAAGAGCAGCCTATTCAACAATTTTAACCAGTAATGGGACAAGGGAGCCACCAGGAATGAAGAGTGAGTATTGATCACAAGTTCTGCCACACTATCTATCAAACTTTAGAAATCCAGAATCAGGACCTTCACTACGTCCTGACAATTGTCATCTCAGAAGCCACAGCACAAGAGATGCAGGACATACAAGGATCTCAGAAACCCAAGCTAAAAATACATTCACCTTCTGCTAGTCACTAAAGTTGTTTTCTTGGTTCATTTTCTCTGAGCTTAATTCCTCTCCACGTGTGCTCATTAGAGGAGGAATTCAGGATTAGACTATATTCTGGTTATTCTGGGTGTTATATTTTTACCAATTTAATCTATGGGTGCAATGGATTTTGACAGCTGTGTCAAGAGTATCTGCTGACTTTGACATGAAGTTTGAGAGCCACGAGTATCTCATGCAAGGACTGTAAGACTCATTTTAATAAAAAACTGAATAAATTATTTTATATTTATTCTTCTGCAATGATTTCTGTACTGAGGTGACCTAAGAATGGGCCTTCTGTGCCTGTGATGGCAGGATGAGCAAAGATGGACATAATGCTGGCTGCTTACAGAAGGTGACCCTCAAATAAGTCTTTGACTGCCTTAAATACAGTTACTCAAACTTTAAAAACCTCCATTTAAACACATGTAGCCCACATGGTACAGACTATTTTTAAAATTAAAAGCTGAGCATCCTTCATCAACACATTATTGACTACTTTCCTGCACATTTTGTATAAGTAATCTAGAAATCAAACATCTGTGAGTGTTTGATTTTAATGTTTAAAACATTAAATTCTGATACATTAACTACTTTCACTGTTGTTTGATCCCCACGATGCATTGAATGTTACGTTCCCGCTTCCGTAAAAGACATATTCACATCGCAATACCTAGTAATTCAGCTCACAATCTCACCTGGAAACCAGGCCGCTGCAGCTGTGCTTAGTGGCTAGAGAGGTCTGCTGGGTCAGAATTGCACTGTTCTTCTAAGAAGGCAATCTGTGAGGGAAGGGAACACGCTGGAGACTGGGATGCAGCCACATGCCGCAAGCCATGGAATGCCAGTGATTGTCAAAACCAAGCACCTACTCTATAAACACCTCCATAAAGGTGAGGGAATCAACTTCTGGTGTCTGACTTGGCTGCAACATGGCTCTCACAGTCCTGAGTGGATAAGGCATCTGAGAACTTTAGGACACACACTGTTGTAGCATGGGTGAGAAAGTCATAACCACTTTCAAACATACACCTAAAAATAAAGGAATTTAAAAACTCAAAGATACTTGAAGTTTTTATTTTCAATTATAAATAAAATATTATCTAAATAACCAGGGCAATATATCTGATATCTGTTGGCCTCAGTGGAAGTTACTACAGAAGCAAAGGGAAACCTTGCAGAAATCTTTAGGACAACATTTCCCAAGTGTTTATGAAAGCCTTGGCCCAAGGTCAATTTTGTCAGGAGTGCTGTCAGGATTAAGCTTCCCAGGATCCTTCAGTAAAAGGCCAGGAAGTGCCCCTTCACTGCTCAACCCCACAGCAGACCTTGCAGCTGGGGCAACTGATTCTTCACTTCTGTTCTTCAACAATTTTGATACAGAGTTTTCCCCTGTCTCTGGACTTGCCTTTCAGATGAGTCACCCACCCCAGCCCTTCTGAGGTATTCATTGCCACATTCAAACTATAATGCTTAAGCAGTCTCTCTTTCGACTAAAATAAACATTATGTAAGGACAGAGATCATGTAATGTATTTATTCTATATTTATTGAGATGTTAGGTGTAAAACAGTGAGCCAGAGAGAAAGAGCTCTGAAATGCCAATCCACTAACTAGCACATCGGTAACTAGCACACTGTGTCTGTGTCAGGATGGTCTTTTCTTGGTTGGTCAAACACAGAACGACAGAAGAGGAGAGTGCTGGTTGACCCGAGAACAGTTATTCCCAGCTTGTTTCTTCAAGTGGGCAATACTAAGAAGAAGCATTGTCACAGCCCAAGAGCAGACTGTTGTGAAAGGTCTGATGATGGCTTGGAATCTGTTCCTCTCCCCGCAGTGGGAAAGGAGAGATTTTAAATAAGCAATTTGGAATCCATTTAAATCCTACCAGTTCCCACAGCCAAAGATACAATAGGAGAAAGCGATGTTAATGGACTGACATGGGGTGGACTGAATCCCACAAGGAAAGTCTCCAAGCCTTCTGTGTGTGGATAGAGTTCCATTTTCACCTGGTGATAGTAATTAAGACAAGTAGGCAGAGGAGGGAAGCAGAAAACAAGAAGATGGCTTGGAAATAATTCTAGTCCTTCCTAAAAACCGCTCCAAGCCACAAGGCCCAAAGATGGTCAGAAATGGACCTTCTTTACACACTGAAGGGGATCTCAGAAGGTTAAGGGTATCAAAGAGCAGGAGTTAAGAAAGAAGAAGACACTGAAGTGAGTGCAAAGGCATTCCTTTTCCTTTCCCCCTTTCCTTTCTGGTGTTTTCAGTCTAACCGGATACGCTGTTATCCATTGAGCCACATTAAATTGATAGCGGTTCGCTACCAATCTAGGAAGTCAGCTGATAGACTCCTCAGTTATCTCTCAAATACTCTATATACATGCCCACAAAGTTCCTGCGATTCACGCTGGGGAAAAGTGAACCCTCTGAAAATCTACCATGTTCTACAACCTCTGTTCCACCTGATAGTTATCCTGAAACATACAGAAATGAAGAGATTCTCTTCTTAATCAAAGAGCCAAGAGCCCCTGTCAGGGGCTGTTGAATCTGTGGATAAAAAAAAAAAAAAGAAAGATATTTCTTACATGGAAGATCACTAAACATCAAACTGAGTTAGCAGCAATGGAAGAGGATTAGCCCCACCCCCCCTGTAAATCTTCAAGCCTAGAATACACCATGCCATGAAGAATGTGACACTGGGTAGCTCTTGAAAAGGCAGGGTGGACTAGTCTCATGCCAAAAATTAGCTTGGAAGGACAACCGTCACGGGTACAAAGGGAAGTAGCTAATTTCTTCCAGTCACGGGCAATGGATTCATCCATGTGTTTCTCCAGATTCAACATAAAACACAAATGGAGTTAAGCCCCAGCTTAACATAAGCACATTATATATGATCCTTCCAGACAAACCACTTCCTCACTCAAACAGATTATGTTGTCTTTCATGGAACCTGCCCATTCCCTTAGTCTCTATTGGCTCCAAAAGCTTCTCAAATGAGGGAAACTTACCCAGGATATCCAGTTCTCTGAATCAATCTGAAGAGTGTAGAGGCTCTGTTATGGATGGACATTCTTAATTTCTTTAAGACACGTATTTTTCCAAAGGTTTTGAAAGACAGAATCAGAGCATACTAGTACAGAATAAAAGGATGTCATGAGTGACAACTCTTTATGTCACCAAAGAATTAACGTTAAATGCACAGACTGTGGCAAAGCCCGAAGACACCTGGGAGGAAGCATGCAACCTGTGAAATTCTTGGCAGGTAGTCTTCTAGCACCAACGGACAACCTAAAAGCTTTATTGATAAACACAGGGCACTCGGAAAACTTTCTCTCAGGCTCCATTTCACATACACCATTTTGTGTCTCTTTCCATATGTCTTATTTATTAAGAATATTTTCCTTGTGTTAACTTCAGAAAAAAAAATGTGTTCTCTACAAATACCAGAGCTTCTCCAAGATCAGTCTTTCTCTTCTTGCTTGTAAAGGTGACTGGCCCCGGAGTCATATTAATGTTTAAATCACTATAAATGATCCAGTTCTGACTACTTCCTGCTAGACGCTTACACTCATCTCAAGTGTCCCAATCAACCTGAAGACACTAGAAGTGAGAAGGAATAAAGAGTGGGCTTGCCTCTCTCTGTAGAGGAAGGGTTTGCTATTTGTACCCCACTCTGGGTAAATGGCATTATCCAAGTTATCTAAGCTCACATACGGCCATATCAGAGTGTCCCAAATCTTAGATGTCTATAGAACTGTGATGGCTTATACGTATTTTCTTAAATACTTGATGACTACATGTTAAAATCAAAGAAGAAATAAGAAATGCAAAAAATAAGATGGTGATCAAGTATGCCATGCATTAGATTTTAAATCTAATTCATTTCATATTCTTCTACCTCAAGTGCATGAAGATATTTGTATAAGATTTTATAAAGGGGAAGAGACATACCTCACCCAGAAAATTGCTTTCTTACTATATTCGGTGACATCTGATCACCTTGTTTGAGTTTCCTTGCATCCCTCTGCATTCCTCAGTCCCACAATGAAAATCATAATCATGAAGTGGAATCAAGATGTCCCTGTGCTAATCATGATACTCCCCCAATTAAGGCTATTTCTTGCCTATTCATCACCTACAGCCTAGAATCTAACTCCCTGGGCATGAACAGCAGGATCCTTAACTACCTCCTTTCCACCTATTTAGCCATCATCATTCATGTCCTATTAGTAAACCACACCAAAATTTTTGAACCCAGCATATTATTTAAAGACTCTATTTATGATCTAGAAAGCCATGGCATAATCCTCTTTATTTGAACACATACTTGTTCTATCTATCTATCTATCTATCTATCTATCTATCTATCTATCTATCTATTTAAACAAGCACATATTGAACACATATTTGTGAATGTGTTTCAGTTTAAACACATATGTATGTGTGTGATAACATATGTGTTAAACATATATGTGTGTTAAATATATATATATATATATATATATATATATATTTGGCACTGGGTAGCTCTTGATGTGTGTGTGTATATATATGTGTGTATATATATGTATATATATATATACATATATACATACATCCTCCCAGATCCTTCCCATCTCCCCACCCAACCTCTCTTTTTTTGAATACTTCTTTGATTTTAGCATGTACTTATTAGATAGTTAAGGAAATATCTAAATACCACAGATCTGTAAACATCAAATATAAACATAAATAATTTAGAGCTTTGAGATACTCATAGCTCATTTCTATCTACTGTTCCTTAATATTCTACAATATTTCTTTTCTCACTTAGAATTTTCCCTTACTGATTATGGACTTAAGGTAGTTATTGGGTACTGTGTGTCATTATGTGCTGGTAAGTCCCTGCACGTGTGTCCCAGGTCCTGCTGACATTAACCCATAGGTCAGCTTTCAACAAAAGTTAATCGAACTAAACAGCTCAAAAGAGTCAATAGTGAACTCCATATTCTCCTCTCCAGACCAGTGTGCCCTCTCTTTGTGCTATCTTTTTCAATCTCTGTTACTTTATGTATTATTTCTTGGTGTTTTTCACACATATCACCATTTTATCAACAGCAATAACCATAAATGTATACAATTTCTGCAACTACATTTTTCTTTTATTGTATTTGTTGGAAAACACCAAGAGACACTAAGAATTAGAAGTTATACTGAAAAGCAAAGATTGCTTTGATGTTTAACTATATACTGGAGATTACTAACAAAATGTCATTTTAGACATCTACCTGACAGAGAAGTCTAGAGAACACTGATTAAAGATGTTCAAGTGTTTTCCACATAGAAGAGGAGAGAGGAGAAGAAATCTAAGAAGGTGTTTCAGGCATGGAGGATACCCCATATTGCTCTCAAGAGTCTAGCTTCTGCCTAATGGGAAATGATGGGCCAAGAACCATAGATACCATGACTGATAAAAGGCTCTTTCTGAAGACAGAGAACACATTAACACAAGGAATTTTCTAAATCAAAGTAAGGCATCCTTCTCTAAAACAAATGGACCATCTCCAGGAGCTCATTTTCATTACTTCAAGGAGGATCCCTAATGCCACCAGGAAAAATATTCCAGGGACTCCTGTAACAATGAGCCAGTCTCACAAATGGGTAGCTGCGGATGGGAGGGAAAGTCCTTATGAAAGTGTGCATCGTTGGCCGGGCGGTGGTGGCGCACACCTTTAATCCCAGCACTCGGGAGGCAGAGGCAGGCGGATCTCTGTGAGTTCGAGACCAACCTGGTCTACAAAAGCTAGTTCCAGGACAGGCTCCAAAACCACAGAGAAACCCTGTCTTGACAAACAAACAACAACAACAAAAAAGTGTGCATCGTGAGCACAGAACCACCCACCATCTTGCTATCAGAATGAGTAGTAAAAGAGGAGCAGTTGAGTCAAGGCAGCGGAGGAATGTTGTGTGGTTTTCTTGGTGTGCGCATTGCATGACCAAACAGGGAATTTTAGAATAATATCAAGACATTGTTAGTGAAGTAAGAGTGACCTACATGTGCCTCAGAAATTTTGCCCTAGATGCAATTGCTTTTTCTAATATAAAATCTCAAATAACCAATAAAGATCTGGTTTGCAAGTTTTTCAAAAGCTCTTTAGAGAAAGAGGAGCCAGGGTTCTGCCTTTCTACCCACTCCACTTTCGATAGATCTATACAATTATGATTCAAATATTAAATATCTCAAACAACTGCTATGCTACTTAAGACTATCAGAGCCTTTCACAAATAAGTCATTAGGTTTTGTCTTATTTATTTGGTTAGTTCACAAAGATTTTAAGCACCGACTTAATGTCTGTCAATGAACAAAAACAAAACAGGTTGATTCCAATGTACTGTGAGATTCCTTTATGGGGGACATTCTGCAACAATCTTGACTAGATTTTTATATGTCTTTTACTTTAGCTACATATGCTAAAATGGAATATGGATTACACCTAGAAAAAATTGGGAGCACATCTTTGTTTCATGGAGAGATAAAATGTGTAGATATTATCATCCATCCTTTCATTAGTCTTTACGGCTTTTAATGTACTTCAGCATATATTACCTAATTGCTAGGTTTCTTTTTATTGAGCATAATGACAGCTTCAAAGCTGAAAGCTAAACCGGGGACTTAGCACATGGGAGACGATGTGGATGCAAGAGCTCCTCGCAGAGAGGATAGGTAGAGGCAGAAGTAGGAATGACTTGAACTGAAGATTCTGGAAAACACAAGCTTCTCTATATCACATTTTAGAGACTGAATCCTGTAGCTGTTGCTTGTAAACATAACAACAGAACGTTTCTAGAAACAGCTAGTAAAGAGTAAATTAGGTTAGAGGAGGCAGAAGTCATCTATAGGGCAAAACAATAAATGCCTTTGTCACATCTGCACCCCAATGACGTCATGACAATCTCAGATTTTATCATTAACTTCATTCAAAATTCATATTACATATAACACACAGTGAAATAATTGCTATTGACATATTGTTCATCCTGCTTGACTGCCTGAGGGTGTGTCTGTGTATATATAAGAAGTGGTTGTATGTAGGAATGTGTCTGTGTATTTGTATATATTGTATGTATTATATATGCATGTAGGCACATGTGTCTTTGTGTATATATGTGGCTGTGTATGGATATATGGACATATCTATGTATAAATCCATATTGTATGTATGCGTGCATGTATGTAGTGCACATGTGTCTATTTGTGTATGTGTATATATACGTGTGTGTGGTTAAGTGTATGTGACTGGGCATGTGCGCCTGTATATATGTGAATGTTATATATGTATGCGTGCGTATTTTTGTAGGTAAATATATCTGTGCATATGTGCATGCTAAAATAAAGTTATGAATATATGTTTATGTGCATATGTGTGACTGTATTTGTATGTGTGTGTAAGTTCATGTTTGCATATGTCTATATGTTTACATGTATATTTTATGTTTATGATATTTTACTATGAATTTATGTATTTGTAGACATATATTTGTATACATGTGTATTGCGTCTGTACATGATTGTATATGTATGTGCATATATGAAAATATATGCATATGTATATGAGTGTATGTATTTACATGTATATATGTACTGACATCTTGATCTTGCATTTGTTGGATAATGTTCAGCATACAGCAGCATGTAACCAGCTACAATCACATGATATCTTAAGAAGACTCAAACATTTTCATCCTAGAGGACTGTAGGTTTGTTTTTCTCCCCTTATTGCCCATGGTAACTACCATTGTACCCTGTTTTATGTACAGGACAGTTTTAGGTCTCAGACATATGTAAGACCATGGGGGTTGTTTTATGCCTGGTTTATTCCCCTGAGCATAACACTCTCCAGGTTCATCTGTGTCTCACAAATGGTACAAGTCCGATCATTTAGATAACTCTAGATTCCTTAGCACAGATTGCCTTGGGGTGGGAGGGGAAGAACTTTGTTTTGTACATAATGGGCCAATGCCATCACTGTGGGTAAAGATGAAGCACTGACAGGGTTGACTGTAAGTCTTGCCTTCCTCTTTCCTCTGACAGTTACATCATGCCCTACCCACTAATGTAAGACTGCCTCTGGGGTGAAGGACAAAGCCGCAGAATTGTTTGCTCTTGTGGAGTTTAGATCCCAGTGGGAAAATGGCCTCTGTCAGTGACTACCAAGGGTGTTTGCAAAAGCAGCTCCTCGGTTTCAGCACTGGCAAACCTGAATTTATTCGGATCTTTCACAAAGCTGCTATGAAGAAATTCTCCAAGTGCTTACCAAGAATGGCCAAAACAGTAAGAAATGCAGAGATGTGTGTGTGTGTGTGTGTGTGTGTGTGTGTGTGTGAGAGAGAGAGAGAGAGAGAGAGAGAGAGAGAGAGAGAGAGAGAGAGAATCATACACCTGCCACTCTGTAATTCTCCCACTCGCTCACCATGGTGGTTCCTAGTGATCTCTGGCCACTTAAGCATCCCCCAAGAGTACCTGAGGTCAACCTGGTCTTCTCATCGCAGGATTCACTGACATCCCTGCCAATGAATCCTAATAGAGTCCAAAATGACACCCATTAAGCCAACATCATCTTAGATTTAGAAGGAAAAGACCAAGAAAATAAAATCTTTTCTGCTTGCATGGTAATTCAGTATGTGAAAAGCCAATTTGCAGACATCTCTTCACTTACTGCAAAGGAAGATTCTACAATATGCCTAGCAACAGAGATAACGATGAAAAGAATAAACACATTGTTATTCTAACTGTGCTTCCATGAAGTAATTTGTTTGAATCGCACAATAAGTCACTGAACTATTCGCAATCACAAACACATTGACAAATACGGTTTGTGAGGTTTTGTACGCTGGGAAGAATATTCTGTCTAGGGAGTTCAAGCCTCCACTCTGCAAAGGACAGTTTAACTTTCCTGCTGCCCAAGACAGAGTGGGGAGTAGAGTGTCTATAGTCTTACAACTATGTCAAAATGTCACAATTCTGTTTTTATGTTGTTGTTTAATTATTAACATCCTTTCATGTTGCAGCTCTCACAGCTTTGTGTGTGGTGCTCCTCGATGCTCAGTAGAAACTTGGGGCACATTCTACAGCAGTGGGTTTCATAGTTTGACTTCTGAGGTTGATTTAGGATTGCTGGAAGAGCTAGAAGCCTGCTGGCTCATTTCAACAGCATCTAGGAAGGGACATTTCCTGTCTTCTTGGCTGGGGCTTGCCTGGCTTAGAGCTGGAATGTTCATACTAGGGAGGCAACGTAAAGGCAACACAAACAGCATCAGTCTAGCCCATGACTGATCCCTACAACAAAAAACTAAACAAATCAACCACAAGCAACAAAGGCCCCGAAATCAGGAAAGTCTCACAACTAAAGGCTTGCTTTCATATTACTCTGACTGATCACTATTGATCTTATTTACATGACAAATTTAATTTATATGTGAACTTGTTAAGACACTGGGAGCATGGAAGCTCTGACTGCTGTTATTTTATCTAGTTAGAAAACATACTTCTGCTTTGTTTGTTGCAGAGAGCGCTCAAGCCCAGCACTCCATCCTCACAGGGACAAGGGTCAGAAGCAGGCTGCCTCTCAGAGCCTGTGAACACCACCTCTATGACCTGACGCTCTGAGAAGTCCCCACAAGCCATCTCCTTAGTACTTGTCCACTTTCCACCGAAGGGATACAAACAATATCTCTCTGGGTTCAATTCTAGGAATCCATAGTTGGTTGTGTAGAGAAGAAAATTTCTTATCCTAGAGTCTGTATCTAAACTAATCAACAACAGGTATTTGATAAATAATAACATAAAATCTGTAATATTTGATTATAATTTGAAACAATATATACATATTAAGAACTTTTTCATTCCACCCACCACTCCTTTGAGATAGAATCTATTGTGTTTGTAGCTCAAGTGTGATGACCGGCTTATCAGAATTACACATGTATACATTTTCCACAGTAACTATTATATTCAGTATACTTATCAGAGTTGGCGGTATGTTTGTATTAATACAGTTTATCCTGTGAACTAGTGTCTTAGTTCACTATATTTGTATCTAATTGTCATTTTTATTAATTCACCCATCTCACAGACTCTTTGCCTCCATCCATGTTAATTAATGCAGTTAGAGTCTAAATGTCAAATTAGCATGTTAAGTATGGTGAATTAATTTTTGTCTATATGTGTTCAAACAGGAAAACATAACTCGAATATTGGAAATATGGTTTCTTATCAAGTTTCCACATACTAATAAGAGAATAACAGGCAAGGTAGCTCACTTTATAGCTATCATTTTCTTTTTATTTCTTTCTTCTTCCTAAAATAATAGAATTTACATGTATCATCATATGACTGTGTTATTTTCATGCATTTTCCCATTCTTAAAAGATATGATCCACCCTCTGGGATCACAGGTTGCCAAATGACGATGTATAATGAGGGGTCCTCTAGAAAGATCGTCCCTTCTTACCCTTATCAGACTGCTTTAGCTAATATTTTCTTTACCGTAAATTATGAGTCACCCTGACTTGCATTCTAAATATCCCACATTGCTGAACGTTGTTGTTTATCTTTTTCCCTTTTTCTGCTCCTCATGCAGAAACATACCAGTGTGGCTGATGTTCAGTGAACACTCCATCACTAACTCAGATTCTATTATTGCAATGACTAAACGGCAGGACACAAATAAGATAACCAGCAACCATCGCAGAGCACACTTAGGAATCTGAAATAGTGTGTTCAGTGAGACCCATGCTAGCTAGGAAAAGATTCTGTGGAGTTAATATTGAGAGTGCCAATAACAAGATAAACACCGCTATATAATCTAGAAGCAGAAGTGTTGATAAATATTCTGGGAAAGTCTGGGACAGCACACAGGAAATACTTAACTACTTTTAGTCTGGGAAGGTGTTTTACTCAAGAGACTGAGAGATCTTCCACTTTTTTTACTTTACACAGCATTTATTATCTTTTTTCTTTATTTTTAATCTTCCAAATATCTTAGAGACTACTGCTAAGAAACCCCAATGTGTTTGAAATACCTGCAGAGAATTTTTAAACCCCCCATGAACTCCTCATTCTCCTCTTTTCAACACCACTTTTCACCAGCGCAAGGATTCAATACAAATCAATAGACGAGTACCCCTATGCATTTGGAGAGGGTAATGTGCAATTAAATAGTATTTTCACCACTTTTCTTAGTATCATGTTCAGTGTTTTAATTATTTGCTGAGTCATGGCGAATTTTGTTCAATGTTTTCAGTACCTGGGTGTGTAACTAACGAGCCAACTATTGCAGTGGCAGATGCTCACAGACGAATTCAAGCACAACTCAAGCATGTCTTGGGATCTTCAGGTCTGCAAGGTTTCCTCCCCAGTGCTTGTATTGCTTGTATTCTGTATACACAGAGAGAAACCTAGAGGCCAAGGACATGTGAGCACCCACAATTTCCAGCAGCCTCGCTTTCTCCTAACCAGAGAATAGAGGAGCTCCTGTCACCCGGTATGATCAGGGGCTCCCTTTCTCACAGAGATTTGCCTGAGACACGTGATAAACATATTCTATTACTGGTAAATTAGACCCAAGCCTGGGGGCTTCTATTTGACTTTCTGCCGAAAGTCAACCCTCCCCCAAGGAAGGAAAACAAACAAGGGACCGCGCCAGCACTTAAACTGTGAAATGCATTGGGAAAATCAGTTTAATAAAAAAAAAAAAACCCGATGCTGTAGCATTGCTGGTAACCAAAGTCGGTGCATGGATGTGACGGCAGTGCAAAGGTCCTCATTAAAACGATGGCCCTGCTGCCTTCTGGTCGTCCCCGTTCTCTCACGATCCTTCGGGAAGGATCATTTTGTGACCTCACCTGACAGCATCAGGGACTTTTTCAAGTGGATGTGAGAAGTATGTTTTTTTAAAGATAAGGAAGCATTTGTGGAGGTGCAACATCCCTAATTATACACACATCCTGATCCTATCTCAGGTCCAAGGTGCAGCTCTTCAGCATCCCAGCCTCTTCCCTCTCTTTTCTTCATATGGTATTTGTCTCTGGAACATGCTCACACCTCGCCTACACAATATCCAGTGTTCTTTCTTCCCCTGTGTTCTGGTATCTTAAAGGTTTTTGTTTTTCGTTTTGTTGCTCCCCATGTAGCCCCACCCATATACACTCATACACAATCTCTTTCCCTCCCTCCGGCTCTATCCTTTTCTTCCCCTCCCCCTCACACACACAGAGATAACACTTCTTTACATACACTCATTCTCCCCGTCACACTATCCTTTTCTCTTGTATACATTCTCTCTCTCTCTCTCTCTCTCTCTCTCTCTCACACACACACACACACACACACAGACAGACAGAGATACTTCTTTGCATATACTCATTCTCCCCTTTACACTGTCATTCTTTCCGTCTTGTACTACACATAAACTCTCTCTCTCTCTCTCTTTCTCTCTTCCTCTCACCCCCATTATCTTCTTCCCTTCATGTTACATTAATCTTTTAAAAAATCACTGAAATCTCAGCTTTCTAAAAGACACCCTTCCTTCCTTCCTTCCTTCCTTCCTTCCTTCCTTCCTTCCTTCCTTCCTTCTTTCCTTCCTCTCTTCCTACCTGTCTGCCTTCTTTCCTTTCTTCCTTCCTTTCTTTCCTCCTCAATATTTGTTTCAAATCAATGTATTTAGGCCAGTATATCATTACATGTGATTATGCCTTCAAAACTGAAACATCTATAGTCTTTACAACTCCATCTGGCCAGACTATGAAATGTTTTATAACAGTACTGAGAGGAAGGAGGTGGGTTAAGATAAAAGATTTTACTGCAGCTGTAGTGTGTACTCACCAGCATACCTATCATCTCAGCATTTAGGAGGTAGAGGCCAGAGGATCAAGACTTCAAAGTCAGCCTGGTATTCTTAATCACATTACCCGAGGATGGTTCGCCCCAAATGTGGACATTCAAGGGGGATAGAAAAAGGAATCTTTGCTTTGCATTCTTGCCTTCACTATTGCTGGCAAGTTAATCTACCCCATTGCTGCTATTGCTGATGCATTCATTGGCATTATAACCAGGTTCTTCAGGCTTTCTATATAAGAAGAAATCCAACAGACTTCTAGAAATTATCCAGACCTTTGAGACTATGAACACATGCACACTCTTTGCTTAAACCACTACTAAATTGTCTTCTTAACCTCCTTGGTATGAGACAGTTATTGTTGGACTACCCAAACTATAATGTGGAAGCCAACCTAACATGTTCCTCTTTAATATATATTCGTTCTATTGGACTGCCCCAGGAGATAACCTGGAATAACACACTCAGTTATACAGTGTGTTCTAGCCCAGGCAAGGATATATGGGACTCCATCTAAAAATCAAAAAATAAGAAAATAAAGTAGGATAACAAAATAAAAGCACTTCCACGTCATGAAAGTTGGAGATCATTGATCCTGACGGACAACATGAGACGACACAGGAAACAAAAGAAACAAGGATGGCTGGAGAAGCCGTGAAAGTGGCCATTTTTCAGACATAGACAGAACGATGAAACTTCCATTACAACACAGTATACCCCAGGGCCTTTGGGATCCTGATGTGACATTGAACAATTTTTCTAGGCCCTACTCTCAGTTTTAAGTTGACTAAATGAATTCTCTAAGCTATATACTTCTGGGCTGATGGATAACAGAAGACAAAGGCAAAGCACCAACAGCAATGATGAGCACACAGTAGGGGCTCCCAGAGTTTGGGGTCCCGGAAACTCTGACCTGCAGGTTAGGTAAGGTATCTTATTACTGGACCACAGCCACTGAGATGACCAACCACCCGTCATCCTAGAGAGCAAATGAAAACCCTCTGAACAGCAAAATCATACCCTCGACAGGACTTCACAAGCATAAAGGATGAGTTCCAAGATGCCCTTTGCTCTCAGAAAGGAAGGCAAAGTTCTCTAACTTACAAGCACTTTTAAGAGTAGAGGCTCATAGGGAAGAGCTTTAAAGAACCCATGTCAATCCTAGCTCTTGCCAGCGGGGTTAGTCGCGGCAATGCTAACTGCAGGTTAGTCCCAGCAGTCCCGCACATATTGACAATTGTTTTCCAAAATGAGTTTGCAGCCCCTGTGAAGGGAAGACGGTATGAATAACATCATCAGACATGGACCTACAGAGAGTGGCGTGCCTTCGCCCACTTTGCTATAAAATTCCTACCAAAGTGTCTCAATTTTCAGTGCTGACAGTTCCATTTCCACAGGCTGGCTGTGAGTGCCCAGCTTTTGAAATTGCAATGGATTGACACCTCGCAGCAGCACTCGAGGGGGGGAGAAGCAGCCATTCAGGCGGGGGACCTCTTGGGGAGAAGGGTGAGGAAGGAATGTAGATTTGCTAAGAAATCCTCATTCTCCTGCTTACTTAAAAACAACCCTTTATTCTCTCCTTCCAGGTTTCCTCAAAGTGTGCACATTTTGAAATTCAGATTTCAGATGGCCTGTGTTAGAAACATAAACAATGGCCCATTTCGGGGTTCTGCCTGGCCACCTGTTGTAGCTGTCTGCCCATCAAGCCCGCCCGGTAATAGCTTCATCACAGTTTGAGCTGTTTGATATGGACTTGTCAGGGATGGAAGTGGAGCTTCCTACCATGCGTGAAAGTAGATGCTGGGAGGAATGGATCTCACTGCGTTGTAGAGAGCTGAAGCATTCTCTTTCAAGCTAGGTAAGTTGGAAGTCATGCGCAGTCGGCCTGCTGAGCTCTTTCTTACCTTCAACGTGGGCTGGGAGGTACAGTGTGAAAATGGCTTCTAAAAGAAAGGGATTGCACAGAATTTAATGAAAGCCCTTCTGCCTTTTAGGAGAAATGTAAATGATCTGGGAATCTGGAAAATGTTGCCTTAGTCTTCTCTTCAGAAAAAATTCTAAATCACAACCCTTCCTGAGACAGTCTGCAATCCCCAGATTTACTACAAAATCTGTTCCAAACTGCCCACCCAAAAATCAAAATAATCTCAATCTTAAGCAAAGAGAAATTCTTAGAGGCTTTTGAAGGGTGACAAAGCAATATGATCCCTAATGGCTGAGGATACATAAAGACCATGAGTCCTTCCGAAGCAGGGCTCAACACCCATGGTTACTTCTATATGTCAAAGTCACCCTGTCATGGTGCATATCTACAAAATAATGATGATTGCCACAGTTATGAAATCTTCCAGATTCTTCTTCAAGAAACAGGTGTTTACTAACCTATAGAGCCCTTAGAATAGCCCCAGTATGTTTATGAAGAAAATTTGTGATTGACCAGTGTCTTAAGATTGACTGCTGAGAAGACACTTTGGCTCCTGGTTCCACCTTCTTCACTTGCAAATTCCACAAATTTATGATAGAGTTGACATGGACAGAAGAGCTGAGGCAAAGGAATTCAGAGGGGTTGATGCTGATTGTGCTGAGCAAAGTGTAATCTATCCTCCTATATCATAATATTCAGCACTTAGCACATGACTGGTCAACAAAAGATTTCAAATAAAAGTGTTGCATGAATACATGTGAAAAGGACACTCTAGGATGATGATGTTGATGAAGATCCCAAATCAGGACACTTATGAACACAGTGGTCACAGTCTAGGGCTTATCCAAACAGCCCTAAGAATTTTTGCCTTTGGTGTCATGACTAAGTGAATTAATAAATTAACCCAACCAGATCAACTTCAGCTGGAATGGTCTTTGGAATCTATAAATGCACATCTAGCAACTAATTTAGACTATTTACATGTCTACACAGATACCCAGGGAGTGTGCCCTGCCTAACAAGCATTGAAATATTCGGAGTGTGTCGGTCTAGAACATATCTATTCAGTATCACTCTACATACCATCTGTCTGTCTGTCATCTGTTGGTTTGTCTTTCTATCTCTCTTTATAACTTTTTGAGTGATATGTCGTGGTATTTATATTTACTAAATCATGCTAACCCTTGTTATTTTAATTCACTGAGAATAAAGATGTAGAAAATTTAGGAAGAGATAACCCAGTAGAGTTTGTTGCTTCATTGGAAAGAGCATGCTCTGTAAATACATGGTAAATAACAAAAGGTTACTACCACTATATAAGTCTCTTTGAACTTAGCTACTGAATTATTTTAAATTCATTCAGTACAAAAATAAAAGCCCTTATTTATAGCTTGTTACAAACTGTAAACCAAATAACATAGTTTAAACATGTCTAAAAGTTAATTACAAATTAATCTTCTGAAAATATGAGAAATTAGCAACAGAAAGTCAACTTCCATTACTATACAGTCAGCTGAAAGTGAAAAGGCAGTTTCTTCGTTGTTGGCAGTTGACCTCCCTTCCTGGGTGTGGAGACTGTTGCCCCCCCCGCCCCCCCAGATGTAGACACTATTGACTCCTCTTCCCAGATGTGGTACAGGGATTGCTATCAATCAAGTTTGTTTAGAAAAGGTATAACGTTTATCTGTAATGAAAATTTCAGCTGAATATGAAAGAGCTCAACTGGCGTTTGCACTTTCCCATAGAAGTAGGTTTTCTTTTAGTTCTTAGTTCTCAATCCCAAGAAGTTATTGCTTTGTTTCCTTGTGGTGTGGGATTCTTCCACATGGTGAAGCAATGATTTAGAAGATCACCAGGGAAGACTATATTAATGGTTTGCTAAATGTTTATAACATCAAAGCTGCCTTCTAAACATGTAAGTTCATATCCACAGATTAGTACAGTGCTAGCCCATCAGAGAAGCTTCTAGTGACAGTGGGTGGTGGTTATCACAAAGACTCACTAGTCAGAGTGCAGAAAATAAGTGACTGAGGCGCAGTCAGCTACAATGGGACATCTGTATCACCTTTCACCACTAAACTCATGGAACAGCTCTGGAGAGAGCAAAGAAAGATTTTAAGAGCCAGGTGTTGTGGAAGATGGGAATGAAACTGTCTTCTAGACATGGCTGAGCCAACGAACTTAGAACTCACAACAGCTGTAGCAGACTGCGTAAGACAAAATCACTCAATATTTCAACATGCATGGAAGAGGGGATCATGGTCTTGCCCCTATATAAAGAGTTACTGAGAGTTGATGGATGCTGGAGATGGGATGGTTGGTTTTCTTCATGGAGGCGGCCTCTCACACTTTGCCCACACTGCAATGGAAGGTGCTATACATGCATTCATATGGAAAGCACTAAGTGAACTCAGAGGTTGTAAAGAAAAGAGATATGAGGATTGGAGGAGTGTGGGAAACGTTTGAGGGAGAGGAGAAGGATGGATATGAGAAAAATCAATTTTATACATATATCAAGTCTTTGAATACTAGATAAATAACATAAAAAATCAGAAAGACTACCAAAAGACTTGTGATACGGATGTTGGTGGATGACAAAGGCCCGGGCCTACAGGCAGGGCTATGGAAACAAAATCTCCCAGTCTGGAATTTTACCATCCACACTTGCTTAGAACTTGGATAAGCAGATGACAAGACTTGTCCAGGAACCCAGAGCTGCAGTTCCATGGCTGTCAGAGGGAGATTTTGCAGGCTTCCACCAAGAGAGTCTTCGTCTCCTATGACCTGACAATGATCCCTCTGCTGTTTAGGGAACTGGTGAATCAACAGGACCCTGACCTCTGTCCTAATCAGACAGATGCAGTAGAGGGGGGACATCTAGTGCCAAAGAACTGCTTCTGACACATGCTGTTTGACTTCTGAGACTTTCCAAAGAGAGGGAACTTTCCAGAAACAGCTGTTGTTGATAAGCTTCAAGTTTGGATGCTGTTTGTCTCCTGGGCAAAGAAAGTTCTAGCAATAAAGCAGTAGTAACAGCCTTCATACAGGGGCATAGCACTCAGTAAGTTCCCTGGCAGCAGGTTAGTTTACAAGATTTGAGGGTTCCAGTTTTGACCTAATAAAGGGGGTGGCAGTGAATCCAGATGTGGAGACTCTGAGACCCTCAACACAGATCTGTACACTAATGTCCAGTTGTCTCACCAGGTCACGGCCTGAGATTCATTGCTGTGTGAAGATAACTTTTAACATGGTGCCTTTTCTTTCAGAAGCTGGGGAAACTGAGTAAATTTGAATTAGTTCTAATAACTATAAAAAATCACTGCTCGAGTAAAAGATGTTATGTTTTCCTTTATAAACATGGCAAGCATTTTACTTACATAGCTATGAAATAAGGGTAAAGTTTACACTCCGCTATTATCAAATTTGAGAGTTTGGTAATAAAATCCTTTGAACTATGAGTTTTACCTCTAAGAATTAAAGAAGGTAATAATTGACATGTGTAATGTACAATGTGACAGCTTTTTAAGTTCTACTGACATATTAAACATCCAGTAGTAAATTCTTCATTAAAAATAATGATTTTGCAGATTGAAATTCTTTTTATTATACTGTTAATTTAACAAGTCATTTAAATTCTTAGATTAATTTAAAATTACATTGCTATAAAACTCATTGAACTAAAATTGTCAAATGATTTTTTTAAAAGGAAAAAGCAAGTTGTGTGTCAGAATCTGGAACATAAATACATATTGCCACAACATACGAACGTAAAGTAAACAAGAACGTAGAAATGGGAACACAGCTGTCTCTGTATGGCGGAAGTTACTTAGGGGTTTCATGCCTTCCAGTTGACCACATTTTGTGCATCTTCTGTAATGAATTCTGAAGCAAGGGTCGGATTTTGCACGTGTGCAATCAGCAGCTTGATTTTACAGCTTCCACTTCCTCTCAGGGAAAGCAACAAGAAAAGACAGCAAGAAACAACACGCTGGTTTGTCAACCACTTTCTCTCACCTTCCTTCCCTCTAGGGCCTTGTTCCTCCATGTAGCATGATTGCCAGCATCTGAGACTTAACTGCAGTGACGTCCAATCATCCTGGGGATTGCTTTCCCATGTCAGTATAACACCAGTGTCTTCTTCCTCTTTGGGGCAGACAAGTCCACGCCTGACTCTTGTGTTGGGCACAAGGGCTAGCTTCAAGAGTGACTCAGATCCCCCTCTGGAGTGTTCCTATCAACATTTGCTATTAGACATTTCAGTAGAGGCTCACCCAATTCTTCAGTCACTCATCACTGAAGACTAATGGTTAAACATGTTCACTTCCCATTAGAAAGCAAACTGGGTCTCTCCATCTATAAAATGAACTTATTATTTTAGACTCCCATGGAGTTTCAGGGTAAAAAAAGTCAAATATGGAAAAATAACATGGTCATTAGGATATGTGTGCATGCATGTAAACACGTGTGTGTAACATGTGTGCATATGAGTAAGCAAGTAAGCATTGTGACATGTGTAAGCATGTATGCATGCATGTAAGCATTTAGGTGCCTGCATGTGTGTATGTATGTGTGCAAACATATGTGCAAGTATATGAACATGTGTGCATGTGTCTAAACAGATATGTGTGTATATGAACTTTTGTGATTGTGTGTAAATATGTTTGTGTGTCTATGTGTCTCTGTGTGTTAGGCCTATGGTTAACACTAGGTGTCTTCTTTAGTTAGTCTCCAGCTTATACACTAATTCAAGGTCTCCTGTTAACACAGAGTTTCTTTTTCAGATAGTCTGGTAGCGAGTGTGCTCTGAAGATCTCCATTACAATCTTCTGCTGGCTGGGAACCTAGGTACCTGCCTTGCCCATCCAGTTTTTACTTAGTTTAGATAATTAGAATCCTGGTCCTTATGGTTGTAAGGCAAGAGCAAAGATTAGTTCTGGAAAATCGATATCTGTAGGCTTGAGGCATCTCTGTGGATGTAGTATTTCCCAAGAAAGTATTAAGAGCTCTCCTGAACTCTTAATAAAGGTAAGTGAAATAGCACATGCCTGTAATTGCAGAACTCCTACAAGATGGAAGGCAGAGACAGGAAGATCCCTGACGTTGGCAAATAGCAAGAGACCCTGGCTTAGACAGAGTGGAAAATGAAGGCTACATCCAAAGTTGTCCTCTGACCTACACACACACACACACACACACACACACACACAGAGAGAGAGAGAGAGAGAGAGAGAGAGAGACTCAGAGAAACAGTGATAGAAAGAAATGAGGCTGTTGTGATCACTTCCTCTTGGTCACTATTGTGATTAAGTGAAATGTATCATATCACTTAATTCATCTTATAATAAAAGTGTTGTGGTAAATCAATGGTGTCCAAGCTTTATTCTATCTAGGGTTCCAGAGTAAAAGAGTTGGCAGGCATTTCTGAGGGTGTCAAGCCACAGCACAGAGATACTCCCGTAGTTGGTTCTTTGGTTCATTCACTCAGTTGTGGGTAAATTACAGAGTTTGCTTAAATGTTCCATCGTTGTTGGTCTTTCTCAGTGTCATGCCTTCAAGTGAGCTAATGGCACTGTTGATATAACCTGATGTATTCTGAGACTATAACACAAAGGTTGACTCAGCCAAGGTCTTCCAGGATACATTATGATCCACAGCCTAGAGCAGCATGCTGGACAGTAGTGGCTCAGAGAGGGCAGGCTTCTGCGATGACAGCAAGCAGAGTGACTTAGAATCTGCAGCAGACTTGGAAGCAAACAGCATTCACCAGCCTATTTGAAGGCTTGGAACTCCGGCTGCTACTAGAGCTAGTTTGGCCATTTGACTTATGCCAACAATGTAGACAAAACTCTAAAAAGAATTACAACTCCCCTGCCTTTTCTATTTCCTGTTTTTATTATGTTATTGTGAAACCACTAAGCCTAAAGCAATGCTCTTAAATAGTCAAAATTTCTTAGTTCATTTTTCTCAGTGTATCTCTTTGGTTTTTTTTATTATTATTTTTCTGCTGGGTCCTGCTCAGAAATCTCTATTCAAAATGCATCCACATTTGCTGACAGGACACAGCACAGACAGGTGTAGGTTGTTCCTTCCCCCTGCTAAGAAAACACTGGGTTGCAGATTGTCTCTCTCCTTAATAAATGATGGTCCAGAGAGAAAGTTGCAAATGAGCTCTTAAAAGCGAGAGCAATCAGTGGGGAGCTTAACCACCCAGGAGACTGGGCTGCTGCATCAGAGGACAGATCTGAGATCTGCATAAAGGTGATGTTCATAGAGGATCCCAGGTACAGTGAAAGACTTGAAAATGTCAGGCTTCTGTAAATCTTGAGCAGGGACTTTGAGCCAGAAAGCATCAAATGCAAGGATGGTCATTGTAAACTCAGGGATTTCTGCTCACTTGAGAGCTTCAAGCTCCTGGTTGTTGCTGCGGAGAGAATTTCTGTCAGTTCTCCCAACACCAACCCACACCTAACCTGTTCTCCTGTGGAAACCTCTGGTATCGTGCTGACTTCAGGGAAAATACAAACTGTTTTCTAAAGCTACCCAACGATTCCTGCTTGTGTGAGAGAATCCTTGTCAAAGATGTGCTTGAGCAAAGGAAACTGATGGCAATGAAGAGACAGTCACAGGACAGATAAACACGTCCAGCCACTCCTAATAGAGAAGTAATGGCAGAGTCTATCAAAAGGTCAAGAGAAACTTTTAAGAGCAGCCGAGGGCTTAGATGAAGACAGTGTTTGTCCTTTTGTTGCTTTTTGAACAACAACAAAAAGCTTTCAGGTCTAAAGTTGTGATAGTGGTGCTCATGTCTTGATTGCAACCAACAGCTGTCTAATTAGAATTAAGGCCTGTTCAAAAGTGGTGGGTGGGTCATGCTTGGTACTAGAAACTTAGCCAATTACATAGAACTAATGAGATCACAGATCTAAGAGGAGAACCACCTACTGCCACTTTACTAAACAAGGGTAATTCTTAACCACATTGTAAATACTTAGTCTTTATACCTACAGGAAAGCAAAGCTCTGACCCACACCGAAGATGCTTCTTTTGACAATTAGAAGAGTTACAACCGTGACTGCTTGGAATGTAGAGAACAACCGGTCACTGGCATACCTAGCCCTAATGAAGATGTCTGCAATACATATAACACCTGCACTTAAGGATCAGCGAACATTGCAGAAGAGGCGTAGAAAGAATTAAGAGTCAGAAAACCAGGAAGTTTACTGTGAGCTTGTGTTTCCTGGAAACGGCAGGGGAGCTACACTCTTCATACTCAACTACATGGCCCAATAAACAAGACTGAGCAAATACAACACCAATAGGCATGATAACACAGAAGGGGAAATCTCACAGGGCCTCACTCTCAGACAAAGAACTACAGGTAACTAGAGAATCCTGAAAGTGGGAGAGTTAGTTTTCCCAGGGACGAGCCCATAAACAGTTATTCAGTACAAAGTGATCACCCCTAAAATCATATTTACAATCAACACTAAATGAACTCATCAGGTGTATGTGTGTGTGTGTGGAATTGAAGAAAAAAAAGGCCATACATTTTGAGAGAGAGTGAGTGAGGGGACATGAGAGGCTCAGAGAAGAAAAAGAATGAGAAAAAAAGTTGTAACTGTATTTTGATTTTAAATTAAGTTTTAAAAAGGCTTCTGGTGCCATCTTAATTTATTTTTCTCTCCTATTTATTGTAAATGATGCTCTTCCTACATATAAAATATATAACATCTAAAAATACAATTAAAACTGTGCCCGTTATGGAATACACATTTAAAAAATACAAGTGGCTAATAAATCCAACAAAAATACTCAATATTGTTAGCTATCTGAGAATGCAAATAGAAAGTATAAGATTCTAGCTCACATCAGTAAAGGGACAATGATAAAATTACAGGCAAGAATATGGGCAAGCCGGGCAGTGGTGGCGCACGCCTTTAATCCCAGCACTCGGGAGGCAGAGGCAGGCGGATCTCTATGAGTTCGAGACCAGCCTGGTCTACAAGAGCTAGTTCCAGGACAGGCTCCAAAACTACAGAGAAACCCTGTCTCGAAAAACCAAAAAAAAAAAAAAAAAAAAAAAAAGAATATGGGCAAAACAAATATGAACAAAAATGTCTATATACTAGTGATAATAATGGACGTAAGGAAAACTAAATGTAAGTTTACCACAGGGATAGGCCTAAAGGGTATGACATTAGCATGCCACAGCAGCAAATACACACTGTGTTCAAGATAGGGCAACATCCCCCCAATGGGTGAATGAACACAGAAATTATTTTACATACACATAGATGAGTATTATTCAGCAATTAAGAACTGAGACAGCTGAGTCATAATAAAATGGATGTTACCAGAACACATTGTGTTAACCCAAATGAAAAGGACACAGGAGAGTTATTGCATGTTTTATCCTATATAAAAACTTAAAAAAAAAAAATGGAGAAGTTGGATATGGATTACTAGAGAATGAGAATGGACCAGGGCAGCTGGAGTGGGGGGGAGGAAGGAAAAGGGTGAATGAAGGTGATCAGTCCATAGTATGTGTAGCACCTGTCTACATATTACAGAGGATATGAACAGGTAGCAGGTTAATGATAACAGGCATGTGACCGGCTACTATAGAACACTGGGGCTTCATAAATGATCTGAACTCTGAAAATAGTGGCCTATTTTTAAACTTAAGCAAAATTTTATCACACAAATGCTGTCATATAAATTGACACTTCCATACTTTATACACTATTGCTTTTCCCCCTTGTGGTAAAATGACATTTTTTCTTATATAATATATCCTGATAATAATTTCCCTCCCTCTACTCCTCCCAATCCTTTCCTACCTCCCTTCCCATCTGGATCCACACCCTTTCTGTCTTTCATTAGAAAACAATCATGCTTCTAAAGGATAATAATAAAATAAAATAAGATAAAATAAAAACCTATCACATCCAATTTGTACAAGGCAAACAAAAATTAAAAAAAAAGGAAAAGAGCCCAAAAGGAGGCACAAATACGAGGACCCACTCATTCACACACTCAGGAACCCCATAAAGACACTAAATTGGAACCCATAATTTAAGCCCAGAGGACCTGGTGCAGACACATGCAGGCCCTGTGCATACTGTTTTAGTCTCTGCAAGTGCATCCAACTTTGCTCGTGCTGATATAGAGGGCCTTGTTTTCATTGTGTACTCCATGCCCTCTGGCTCTTATGCTCTTTCTACCTTCTCTTCTATGGGGTTCATGAATTGTTGAGGGGAGGGATTTGACAGAGACAACCCATTTATGTCTTGGTGTTTTAAGGTCTCTCACTCTTTGTATATTGTCTGGCTGTGGGTTTCTATGTGTTCCCATTGGTCTACGAGGAAGCTTCTCTGATGACAGCTGAGTAAGGCACTGATCTATGACTCTAGCAGAATGTCACTAGGAGTCATTTTATTTCTAGATGTTTTTATAGCAGTGGTATTGAAGTTTACCCCGGGTCCCTAGCACTATCTAGTCTCTGGTTCATAGTATCCCAAGCAGTTTGGTAATGGGTTCCATTTCCTGGACTAGGACTTAAGCCAAATCAAATATTGGTTGACTACTCCCACAATCTTGGTACTACCATTGCCCTAGCATATCTTGCAGGCAGGACAGTACTTTAGATTAAAGGATTTGTGGCTGGCTTAGTGTTTAAGTTTCTCTTTTGATAGGATGCAGAGTACCATCCTACAGCAAAGTCACGAGACAGTAGGGGTAAAGGCTCCCTATCAGCAACTTGATTTCTCCACGTGCAATGAGTTCTCTACACAATTAATTGTATGCTCCACAGAACGTTGCTTCTGATATGGTGAGGGCAAGCACTACAGTCCTAACGGTAACAAATGAGCAGAAATATCTCAGTAATTTAAGCTGAAAGCAGGACACTGGCATATGGCTCTTGAGTACCAGAAGTGCCTAAATTCCTATTCAAAAATATAAAATAAATTATCTGTAGGCATGGATGTTGACAGCACTAAACTATTATATACTGCCATCTGAGACCAGCAGCTGATGGGTATAGTGATTAGCTAGCCTTTTCTTCAACCATTTTTAACATGTAACTTCTCCAAAGCTTTAGTGAGGGAGCTACCTTGAGCTTCCTGCACCATTCACTGGTAAAGGCAAAGCACTGCTCTACAAGCTAGAACATTCTGTCTCCTATCCCACCCATTCCAGGGTCTTGTCTTTCTTAGGCATTTCTGTCACTACAGCGTCTGCTTGTAGTTAACCGAGAGGCCACTGCAGCAGCCATCAGTAAAGCAGTTTTGACAACTTTGGTGGATCAATGATTCCCTTTCCTACAGTGTTCACACAATCTGAGTATAGCATTAGAATCAATTTCTGAGGAACTTCGCAGAATTTTCTCAGCTACCAAAGATATTTCAACACCTGTATTCTTAGAACTAGTCATAGCAGGAAATGGGAACGTTCTTTGAATAATTTCTAAAGCAATTTTCTCATCTTCCTTAACAGGCTTTAATGCATCCAAGGCAGGCTGCACCAAAGCCGAGTGCAATCACCTCCTAGAACAACCCCTTCTCCAACAGCTACTCTTGGAGCACTGAGGGTTTCTGTAAAGCTTCCGTCTCATTTACCTCAACATCACTTGTTCCTCCAGCTGGGGTAGTCCATCGGAAAGTTTAGGCAATTGTTCATTAAGAGTTTCCTTTTCATATTCCCTGGTTGTAATGCTCAATGATTTCTTGAATTTGTTTTTCAGTTTGAGCTTTGTCATCTTTTTCTTTTCAAAAGTGTGGCATTAACTTTGGTGACAGTGTCCTTTCCCTAAGTCATGAGCTTAAACACCTCAAGGATTAGATTTTAACCCTCTTCTCCAAATACTGCATGAACAGTAGCAATGGCTATTTCTTTAAGCTTGTTCTTTCTATTGTCTACAAATCCTGGAAATTTGGGAAACAGTGGTAAGTTTGAAATCAGAAAACTAAATTTATCTCAGCCAACAATGGCAAGAGTAGGCAGGACAAGGCTCACAATACTAAAGGAATAGACCAGGAATTATCTGACAGAGAAAAATACAGTCTGTGAAACAGTCAATCATCAAAGCTGCAACAGTCTTACATTCTGATGCTTCTCCCTGGGTTCATAATTGTGACTGTACTGTACACCCTCCCTCTGAAAATGTTACAGGTTCAAATAATGACATTTTCAAGAATATATTAGTTTGGTGCTATGTATTTTGTGACCATTGAACCATGCTATAAAAACATATTGTTTGAGTGTAAAGTTTGTGAGCGTCTGTGATACACATCAGTTTTAGTCCACAGCATTTTAGGACAGGCCTGGAAGATGGTAAAAGCCTTGCCTACAGTGGAAGTAATGGTCTTTGGTTAGTCAGCTTCTTGTGTCTTCCAAACACTCAGAAGATAAGCAGTCAATGAGTTCTGTCACTTATAACATTCAGGAGAATTCCAATCCTCAGGTGGGCAGTTCTTATAGTCTGTGTAACAGCATCAGCTAAATAAGATGGAAACATGGAAATTAAGTCTTCATATTGTTTTGCTGGATGGAGAATATTTTTTATTTTTTAATTAGCTTATTTGTAGTGCTAATTTTAATGACTTTTTGCACACTAAAATCTATTTAAAGCCGACAGATTCAATACTAGAAAAGTAAATGGTCATTGTATACCTGTTCTTTTTTATCAACCTTTCCATAAGTTTTGACCTATTGTTGTTAAAAGTGGTTCACTCATCTATATGAACTCAAAGGTCATTTTCAAATAAATATCAGATATTGATAGCCATTCTCTAGCCCTGTATATATATTTTTCTATCATTCATTTACCTAATACTCATCCATTTCTCCATCAGAGATCCACTTATCATCTTTATGACTATATACCCAGCTATAATTTACCATCAATCCATGTAATATCAGAACCTATTATCATCTACTATAGATCTACTTCCTATATCTGTTTCCATATCTATCTCACCATTCATCTACCCTATGAAGCTACATACTATCTATACCAATTATATATCCACTGTCTATTACTATGTCTATCTGCACACAAATCTATCAATTGTATCAATAAATATAGCATCTAAATCTCCTCACCTATTAAATATGTATAATCTTTATATGTTTGTGTGCATTCTAACCACCAATTTGTTTCTATATATTATCTGGGAGATGAATAAATCTACCTATCTATATTTTTAACTATTATATCTTAAATTATATTGTATGTTCTTCTTTATAGTCACACAGACAGATTGGAAGCCAACAAGCCGATTTCTCAGTCCTTTGCTCTTCTATTTTCTGGAATGGAAGAGTTTTCATATCATCTTTCTCATTGATAACTGATATTGAAAAAATCCTGACGGCAGAAGACACACCATCCCACTCTCATCTCTAGGTTAAATGGTCAGGATTGGTAGCTAGGATGTCGGTTGCCAAGTGCTGGGCACAGAGAGTGAGAAGCCAGTTTAAGTACTACAAGGTGAGAGTGTTCTAGATATCAGCTGTGCAATGTCATAAATATATTTATCAACCCTGGCTTATTCACCTAAATGGTTCAGGTAATAAGTGTGTGTGTGTGTGTGTGTGTGTGTGTGTGTGTGTGCGCGCGCGCGCGTGCGTGCGTTCACATGCCTGAAAATGCATGAGGACAACCTCAGGTGTGATTCCCTCGGGAGCCATCTATTTGTCTGTCTGAGACAGGGTCTCTCACTGCTTTGAACTCACCTGGCAGAATGGCTGGCGGGAGAGCTCCAGGGATAAGCCTGTTCCACTTCCCTGGTGATAGGGTTATAAGAGACCTCAATCATGGCCCCCCTTTTTTTCTAATGGATTGGGGGGATTGAATTCAAATTCTCATATTTGTAAGCCAGGCACTTTATGACTGAGTCATCTCTCTTGCCCCAAATTGGTAAATTTTATGCTGTGTCTTCTACCACATTTAAAAAATAATTTTATATTTAAAAGTTTCTTCAGAGATTTCCCTTTGGGGCTTTCTGGTCAGTGGCTACCCCTGAAACAATAGAACACCTTTCCTTAAAGAACTAATTGAAAATTTGACAATTGGGTTGACAGACCAGAATCTGCTAAAGATAGCCATGTCTAAGGTCTCTCATGGGCTAGAACACTAAGGGGTAGAGCATTTTATCAACCATCAGAACCAGCTGTCTCACATCCTGCTCTGTTGCTCTGAGAGTGAGCTTTTCCAGGTGCTTGCTGGACTCAGACTGCATGTCTGCAGATCGCTGGTACCTGAAGAGCTTGGGCATGTCAGTATCCTTCCCAGTAGAGATGGGGAAACCAGGCTGACTCAGTGGCTGCATAATCATGGATTTCTAATTCATGCAAGTCCAAGGGGAAGTGTTGGCAGTACACGGTAAGGAGTCTGCTCTAGAGAAACTGTAAACAAGGAGTGCATGGCAATCTAAGACAGCAGGCTAAGGAGTCTGAAGTTCATGGACAGCTTTAAACAAGGACTCTGCTCTCATTTGAATGTGCAACTATCCCTAGAGGCTCATCTGCTTTGGGAGAAGTTTTGGGAAGTTTGTGGAACTATTTGGGGGTTGAGTTTCAGTTAAAGATGTTTCTCACTAGGTGGCGGGTCCTGAAGTCTTACTGCCTGGTTCTGCTTTCTCTGTATTCCTCCTCTGACTGATTCCAGACACAATGTCATCAGACAACTCACACACCTGCTGCCATTCCCTCCTTGCCATAACAGAAAACATATCTCTTCCAAATATGAACCCAAATAAATCTCTCCTTGCTCATGCTGTTTCTTGTTGGGTATACTTACAGAACCACAAGAAAAACAATTAATTTAGATCCTGTCCCTCCCAGTGCCAGATTAACTATGCAGAGACTCAGGAAGAAAGTCTACACACTTTCAGCATGCTTCATGGATCCACAAGAAAAGAAAAAACGCATTGGGTTTAGCGTGGAAAAACTTTTTGACAAGTCAACTCTGAAGTATGGAGTCCCCAAGTTCTCCTGGACCCTCTACTGATGAGCAGCCCTTCCAAGATGACATGACAGTCTTCTGTGGAAGAGCTGCTCCACAGTAAGTCCCCTTTGTACTCACTCTCATCTGTGATCCAGGTCCATCATGCCAGGATGGAAACCAGGGTGGGGAAGCACAGGCATGCTGCAGGACCCGTACACTCACATGAGATGATCTGGTGCACACTGCAGGGAAAAACGCAGGAGTGGACAGAGGGAAGGCTGAATACGGGGATTCTTGACACAGGGGATTCATCTGTGATCTGAAGTTGAGGCCCTCTCAGGAATGCCTGAATTGAGAACTAAATGTTTGAGGAAGCTCTCTGAGGGGCAGTGAAAGAAACGGTCCTATCAAGACTTTTTAGTATAGTGTGAAGAAGGGCTCAGAAATCTGGATGCAGGAAGATCGAAGCGATTTTATATAGAGAGCCTGGGGGACAGACAATAAGAAGTGGATAGGTAAGGTAAACGAGTTACCGAGAATCTTTAAATAATAATAATAATAATAATAATAATAATAATAATAATAATAATAATAATAATGGGCAGCCTCAATCTGACAAACTGACAAAGCACTGTGCAGATGAGGGACTCTGGGTTCCTAAAGATCTCCGGGCTTCCAAAGAGCAAAGCCCAGGGGCTGTCTATCATCAGGAGAGAGCTGAGGTGCAGCAGGCAGCCAGTTTCTACTTGTGGCAATGAATCATATATTGTATTTTCCCAGGAATCAGACAAATGAACATCTGACTAAGCACAGATTTTGTAATTGCTTCAAGCTCATGTACAGAAGCCAACACCATGAAAAACAGACTGTGCTAACCCCTTCTGTGTGTATGGGGAGACAGTCTTCCGAAACTCGTCTAGAACACACCAGCTCTTCTCTGATGTCCCCATGCAGTCGGTGTGTATTCCACTTGGATCCCTTACAGCTAATGATAGAAAACACCACTATCAGCTTCAGGGTACAGAGGTGTCAGGGGAAGACAGTGAGATCTGCTCCAGATCTGTATCACACAGGATCACCATGGCACAGCAAGACCTAAAGTCCCTGTACCAATGCGTAGGGTAATCCATCCAGTATCATACCTAAGGTCCCAGCTTCAGCATCTGATCTTCCTACTACAATCCAGGACTCTACTGATCAATGTTCTAAGTTCCTGAGACAAGATTCTCAGGAAACAATATGGATTCTTCTACAGTGACAGCAGCTACCTCTGGCCACTTCAACTCTGTGTGGTAAGAAATTGGTAGGGTAATGGGAGCTTCTGGTGGGATCTTTATCCCAGTGAGCCCAGCCTGGTGGAAGCCAATTTGAGGAATAGCTGCTCCCCTGTCCTGCACCTTTTGTATGGTCAAGGCTCATTGATGACTCTCTATGGATATAGATAAACTGCCATATGATGAGAGGATATAATCTCTGAATTTAGATTTTCAGATATTAATATCTGGGTCAATCTTCTGTGCTATAGGCAGGCCAAAGAGATGAAGAAGAACCTAACATGAATAGTCAGGGGGAGAGAGTGTGGTATCATTATGAACTTGGACCAACCACAGCTATAGAGACCTCAGCTAGTTCCAAAATACTTTATCCAGAGGTTTATAAAAGGTCCCAGGAGCTATAAGCTTCCAGAAGGGAAGAACTGGCTATATGCTTAAACTTGTATCCCTCTATCTTCTAAAAAAGAAAAAGAAACAAAGAAAGAAAAGAAATAGAAAAAGAAAAAAAGGTGTTCTCATCCCCAAAGGAAAATAAAATCAAGACAATAAAAAAAAATATATATATATATAGAACATTCCATTTAAACATAAAAAAAGACCCATGTCATGGCATTCAAGCCAGAAATAAGGAATGGGGCCTCTAAGAGTCATTGGGCTAAGTTTAATAATAGAGACTGTATGACTTCTAGTATAAGTTGAAGTGTGATTTAAGCTGTTAGATAATGGCACCCAAGCTTATAACTGAAGCAGACTTGAGCAGAACAGACAGACATAATTCCTGTGGGGACTGTGCTAAGAAACATGTTCTTCTAGTTCACCCTCCATGTTTCCTCCCTATGTTGAGCAGATGAGTTGAATCGGCTGCTGCTCCGGCATGCTATGCCACTGCTCACCCCACTCTCAAGTCTCCAGTTTGGAAGACACTGTCAACAGTTTGCTCTGTGAGTCAAATCAACTTTGCAAGAGATCCTGACTAGCACAGTTAATTTAAATCTCTATTATCCTAAAAGCAGGATAAAATGAGTAGCCATAAACACAGGGGTCCTGCAAAAGATGTGGAGGCAAGAGAAAGGGCTATAGATCTAGAAATTCACTTCAAGTCTGATCTGAGACTGTCTGTACTGGAATGTTCCAGCATGGACTTCTAACCTTTAGAGACAAGTAAGTTGAATCCTAGAGTAATCTCTCAGCTTTCCGCGAGTTACATAAGCACAGAATACTTCATCAGAGATTAGAGCCTGCATCCCAGAGGTCTTGACCAGAATGCTTCTGCTGTATCATTTTCTATTCAACAAGGCTTGGTTAAATTCATCCGCTATTCTCAAGCGGGCAGTTTCCACCTACTTGTTATTTGAACTTGAGTGCCGTGGAGGAACAGACACACATCTGCTAGGTGGTAGCATTAGCAGAAATGTCTTGGGCAAAACTAGAATTTCTTCCCGGACCTAGCTGTGTGGAACCATGCTGCCTATAATTACCTTTCTTTTCATTCCCCCCAGTGTGATTCCCACGCTGTGATCCTCCATGTTTTAGAGAACATTTGCACACAGATTCCAACTTCCAATACATAATCAAATCAGTTTAGCATCTGTCTGTTTGCCAGACACTAGCCACTTCTGAGTAAATGGTCAAAATGAAGCTTCCAGAACTATACATTTGAGCATCCCAGGTTCTTTATTGTTTGAGTAATTCCTGAGGTCCAGCTTAATTTCTCCACGGTCTCGTAGCCTCTGAAGATTACTGTAGGGATATAACCACTTCAGAGCACCCAAGAGTCCTCTACCTGGCTAAAAATGAATGGCACATCCCCCGTGCCCAGCATGTTCTAAAAGTTATGTCCATGGAGCAGAAGTCCATAGCGAGATGATGTGCTGTAATCTTATGTAACAGCCGTGGACTCCTCTCCCCTACCACGAAGGCAGTCTCTGACGACAGCCTACATCCCACGGCCTATGATTCACTGCGGTGTTTCTCTTAGTGCGTTTCTCCCTTTCTTGTTTCATTAGCTTTGGTATTCCAAACTCTTTATTACTTCTGTTTACAGGCCTATTTTTAAAATCACAATACCTTGTTCCTCTCTAAAGAAACGTTGGGGAATTTAATTAACTTAGGTGAAATATTTTCATATGAGCTGCAGCTGGAGACTAGGCTATTTGCGGCCACATTACAGGTACATTGCATTATAGCCTGTGGGGATTTGGTCCACAGTGTTCCTACCTTCTACGGGAGTGACACAGCTCCTTACAATGTGGGGCTCTCTGAGCTCACACTTTGCTCTCAGCCGTTACATAATGCATGAGAACATTACGTTAATAGGAGCAATTTGGCAAGCCTAACAAAAACAGAAGAAAATGCACTTAATCAAACGAATACTTGAGATTCGGCTATATTTTCCATAAATGTTGAAACGCTCTGTGTATTCTGGGTTTAGACAAAATAGACTGATTATGTTCTTAATGCACTCTTGGAAGTTTATTTATGTATGCTTCTTAGAAAAGAGGAAGAGAGTAAACAAGAATATGATCAAAGAATAAGAAAAAAAGCCGAAAGTTCAAGGGCAGGGGAATTAAATGCAGCAATTCACTTGACAGTCTTTGATGCCATTCTCAAGGCTGAAAAAAAAAAGAGCTAAGAGAAGAGAGGAAGCAAACAGACTATGTAGGTAACAAAGGTATTAAGATGAGAAACTTCTATATTTGGTTTGCCGTGGCAAGGCAGGGCTGGGGTAAAAACACTTAAGAAAGTGGTCCACCAGAAAGC